>NW_022158688.1:2023367-2241772 GCF_000260195.1 Fusarium odoratissimum NRRL 54006 | reverse complement strand
CGGGTCGCTGAGATGCAATTGAGACTCTTAATTGTCAGACATTACGTGTATTCGGTTCATTGATGTGAATTGGTGTATTCATGTTGTGTTCTGTTGAAATCTACCCCTTAGAGGTTTTACCATTTCGGCTGTAATCTTAAAGTATCCCTGCCTGCACGTGAGACCCCAGCACCTGTTCAACAACACCCGACAATTACGGGAGTTGTGAGAATGCTACTGATATATGGTGATTGACAGGCCATTAGAACTCTATCGGCGCTGTAGACCCACCGAAAAAGATCAGCGCCTATGCCGCAGGACTCGGCATGATTGGTCGGTCCAGGTGTTTTATGTACAGTACGCAGAAGGTTGGTATCGGCTTGTCGGGCTCGGGGGGGGGGGGTTGAACCAGGGGTCCAGGGGCACTTCTGCAGCCTGAAGCTGTGCTAGAGCTTAGCATTGGATCAGGACCAGGTCAATGGTCACCCCAATAGCAGTACCTTAGCCTGTATTCGTTCGTAGTCCAGCCACTTGTTGACGTCTGCTGTCCGTCACTATTGACTGGGCTAATAAAGTATCGGGACTTTTTAAGTTTGCAAGACTCTACTACATTGTATATAAGGAGGTGATGCCGACCTGTTCCAGGACTTGTCTTAGTTGTCTTTTGTACATCCCTCTCGTTGAATTGAATTGAATTGCATCTGTCTAATTGTTGACTTAATACCTCAAAGCTCTCTCGCTTTCACTCAATCGTTTAGTTACAGTACCAAAATCATTCACACACCACATTCAAAATGAAGGCTGCTTTCTTCCTCGCTGCTGCTGGCCTCGTTGCCGCTCAGGACTTCGGTGGTCAACCCGAGTGTGCTGTAAGTCAACCAAACACACCCGGCCACTTACACATCCATGACAGCACCCAACTAACACCTCACAGCTCAAATGTCTCCAGGAGAACATCCCCAAGGCCGGCTGCAAGCTCGAGGACACCGCCTGCCAATGCGCCTCCGATTTCCAGGCGAAGCTCCTCCCCATCATCACCCCTTGCTTGACCAAGGCCTGCGAGGCTCAAGACCTCCTCAAGGCTCAGTCCGCTGCCGCTGAGGCCTGCAAGGAGTTCGCTAAGACCGCCGGCGAGAGCAAGCCTACCGCTACCTCTGCTGCTGCCACCACCGGCGCCGTCACCGTCAGCATCGACACCTCCGTCACCGGCTCCGCCAGCGTCCCCGCCATCTTCTCCAGCATCCCCGAGGAGTCCCCCATTGTTCCCGTTACTCCCCACCCCGGCAACGCGACCACCACCAAGACTCACGGAGCTTCCACCCCCACCGGAACTTCTGGCTCTGGTTCCGGCAGCGAGAGCGGCAGCGCCAGCAGCGTTCCTACTGGTAACGCTGCTGCTGTTGCTGGCCCCGCCTTTGGTCTCCTCGCTGCTCTCGGTGCTGTCCTTGCTCTGTAAGAGCTCTGATATCTGTCTGCGTATAAATTCATCACCACGGAGCATTCATGGGACGCAGTCAATTGACATTTACGATACAAGGAAATTAATAATGCGTTGTTCAGAGATCCATGGATAGTGTATCACTTCCTTTTTTTTTTCCGGGGTACCTACGATTAGCTTGCCATCGAGAGTGATGGGAAAAGTAGTAATAGACATGTACCAGCTTAGCTAGTAATAAACAAGCATTGAAACTTTCGATTCTCAGCTGATGTATATCTATTTTATGATTCGTAATGACAATGATGTAGTTATTCGTCCAGGGTCTCTCACACTGGGCTAGCTCTCGCCAAGTCAACATCAATCAGCCACGGTAGCTGTAAGTCACGAGACCGGGAACCGGCCACCCCGGGAACCGGCCACCCCGCTTTTGGCCTCAACACCATAACCTCGATATCTTCAACTATATATAAATCAACAAAAATAAGCTCCTTTTTTATCTAGCTTTTTCCTACTAGTTAGAAAAGCTTATATATATTTAATAAAAACTTAAATAACCTTATTTTCTACCCGTTTTTACTACTATAGTATCCCTTGCTTCATAGACCTCCTTTAAGCCATATACCTTTTGATTTGGATCTAATGTAAGCTTCCTTCTCTTTGAGACCTGTGATTGGTCGATTTTCTCGCTTAATATCCTATTTTCATCCATTATTAAAGCTAATTCAACGGCCCGTTCATCAAGTCCCTTTCCAATCGTCCGGAATAGGTGCCTTTTCGTTGGTGTAAGTGCCTTATTGCCTAATTCGGCTCTTGCAAGCTGCATAACATCAGATAGCTTATGTGGTGTACTAAGATAAGGCAATTGAGAGCTTGTATTGGCTGGTGGTGTAGTCAGATTGCCTAATTGGGCAGCTTGAGCCTCATTTTCATCCGGTACTATATATTTGCTTGATAACGGTCTCATAACGTTAATAGGCCACAAGCCTGATGCAAGCCAGCCGGCCCGGATCCTCTCTTCGGTAAAGGCAGCGGCCCGAGCCTTAAAATAACACCTTAAAAAGGCAGTCTTAGCTGTATTTCCTTGTTCAACGAGGGGGGCTTCCATCTCAAGTTCGCGGCGATATATTAGCTTCAAAAAGCTAAATATAGTTAAATCAAGAGGCTGAAGGACATGTGACGTGTGCGGCGGAAGGTAACAGGGGTGTATATTATGCTTAAAGCAAAGAAAGATAAATTCATCTGTTAAATGGCTGTCATGCCCATCTAGGAAAAGAAGCCTCTTTTCCCCTTCCTTTTTGGGCAATGCCAACGGGATGAAAACCTCCTTAAGCCATAGGGCTGCAATCTCATTAGTGGTCCAGCCCTTCGGTGACGTTGCAAAGCGCCAATTGCCTAAAAAGGAAGGATCCTTCGGAAACCATTGTTGTTGCGGCTGATCACCTTTGAAGATAACAAAGGGAGGAAGGGCCGTGCCGTCGGCACATATAGCTTCTGTTATTGTAACCCAGCTGCGCCTGTGAGGGCTTCTTTTCAAGGTCTTCCTCTTCTCTGATTGGCCAACAACTAAGCCGTTAATACCGACCCCTTGGAAGATACCCGTTTCATCCATATTCCAACGGTTACAGCCGCGGATTATCGTGACCTCGGGATCCTTCAATTGGTCGAACCAAGACCGGATGATAACTGCTTTTGCTCCTTCAATACGCTTATATTCAACTCTAATTGCTTTAAGCGTTTTAATTCGTTCTGATCGTGCGATAAATCGGGTAACCCAATGCTTGCCAAGAGGTTTATTATTGCCTTGTAAGCTCAAAATACGTATAACAAGTTGCCTGATTTGGAAATGCGTTAATGGAGTACAAAGGGTATCTTGAAGCCTTAAAAAAGAGATGAGATCGGCTTTAACGGCCGGGCCGAGCCGCTGCTGATCTATATGAGCTTTATTTTTAGGCATAATGCCTTGAAGTCGGCGCCGTAAGCTTGATCGTGGCACAGAAGCTTCTTCAGCAGCTTTAACTGTTGATTGGCCGTTTTGAACAAGGTTAATTGCTTTAAGCATATCTTCTTCTGTATAAGAAGGCATTGTGGGTCAAGATTGGATGAAAATTAGGGTATTATATCGACTTTTTGAGTGATTGAATTGATGAAGGTTATGTTGTTGAGGCCAAAAGCGGGGTGGCCGGTTCCCGGGGTGGCCGGTTCCCGGTCTCGTGACTTATAGGTCTGTATCTGATATCCATAATCGCTGCGTTGACAAACGAGGTTTGTTTCCCTTGAACCACGCGACTGTCACCGTGAGTGAGGTCCAGATGTGCAGCTCTTTGCTTGCTCATCTCAATGAGCTTCACCCTCGTTGCATTGGCCTCTTCCTCGTTCTGCGTCACGCGATTCGGCCGTAGCCCCTTGAGCCCGACTTTTCTTGAAAGTTCCTCATCAATGCCATTGCCTTTCCATGTCACATAATGCGTCCCCCAAGCTTCATGGATATGGCCGAAGCAATGGATCTTGGGTTTGGCACGGGCGACGGCGGCACGGAGGTCGGGACAGCCAGCGTGGGACCCAGTCATGCCTGCAAAGTCGCAGATACCTTGCGGAGGACCGTGAGTAATGGCCACATCGGTTTCCTTGGGAATGTTGAAGTCGTGCCCATTGTCATATTGAAATGCCCAGCCACCATAGGAAGGGGTCCACGGACTCGCATATACTTTCAACAGAGCGCCATTTTGCAAGGTGAACACATGAACGCCCTCATTCAGGTACCGAACACCATCTTTCTCAGCCTTCTGAAGAATGGTCTTGACCTCATCGAGCGTGTCCGCTGGACCACCAAACTCATTGAGCCAATAATCATCATGAAGCGCCATGTCATGGTTGCCTGCAATGACCAGCTTGAGAGGGGCATTGATAGACCGTAACACAGAGAAGGTATTTTCAAATTCAGGAATTGTAGTTCGCTTCGTGAGGTCTCCGCAATGAATAGCAACATCCGCCTCTGGTAGAGGCTCTCTCCAACCTGTCGTCACACGCGTGACATCCTTTTCGTTGAGCTCATCATCAGTGCTGGGTCCACCTTTGTTTTTGGGCTTTGGTTTCGACCCATGCGTGTCGGATATGATGAGAATGCGAGTTTTGACATGTTGTGTAGCAGGTGTTTCGGACATTTTAAAGAGAGTTGAAGCCGATCACAGGAACACAATATTTATGTTGAGTTTGAGCGTGTCAGGAGACAGAAGAGTTATAATCGAGAGAAGAGTGGATGGTGCTTTCAGCGGGAAGAGTAATTCTATTTTAGCACATGATAATTACCAATATAAGTTTGAGAAGAACAGTGTTGCCTAAGGGAGTTTGTGTTTGTGGATTGCAGTTTACACCATCAGAGGTAAACTTTTATGTCTAAGAGCTCAGGCTGACGTCGATGTTTATTCAGTGCCTCCCAAGGACAGAAAAGACGGAGCCTAGCGTCTGCATTGTTTTGAAGAATGACATTGTAAGAGCATGAGAAGAAGACATAAAAGTGCATAGAATACAGACTCAAGTAAGACAGCTGTTACCCAGTGCAAGATTAAAATTTGTATAGAAACTGGGAGGAATTGGAGGAGAGTATTGACAAGCTCTCTATTACTGGCTTTTTCTTTCTCCTCAACTGTCAAATGGAAGATGTGGGCCTTTCAACTGCGCGACCCCTACCCCAATTGCACTCCTCCAAACACAGCATCAACATCCTCCTACATATCACCACCCACAACCCCGATCTCCATATTCCACTGTTCGGAATTGGTCTCCCTCGATACAGTTCCTGGAATATGGCGGCGGAAGATTCTCAAGACGTCCCAATGGGATCGCCTCCCGAACCGCCTGCTCAAGTAGACCAAGAGCCCAAATATGGTGGCTATTCACGATTCGAGGTTGAGCTTGAGGTTTGTTTGCACTCTCATTTAGTAGCGCTATGAACCCATAACTAACAGATACTGCGCACAGTTTGTTCAGTCCCTCGCAAACCCGGCCTACCTCAACCATCTTGCCTCCCAGAAGCTTCTCAGCCAACCCGCCTTTGTCGCATATCTTGCCTACCTACAATACTGGAGCAAACCGCCGTATCTCAAGTACCTAACGTACCCCGGCCCGACACTACGACATCTCGAGCTCCTCCAGCAGGAGACGTTCCGGCAACAGATCATCAGCCCTGATGTCGTGAGGGCACTAATGGAGGAGGGCATGAAGGCATCAGTCGATTGGCACCGAGAGAGCTAGAAGGTCCCTGCCAAGCTGAACAGCCCTTCGCAGGATGGTACGAAAGGCACGAGTAACAACAAGAGGACTCAGGATGACCCTGTGAACGAAAGTATGCCTGACACCCCGCGAAAGCGAAAAACCCCACGCAAGAAAAAGAAGCATTCCGTTATCAAGAACAGTGCGACGCCTGGTGGAACAGATTCTTAAACACCTCTGAAAGACAAGTATGATGGCCCAACTCCGTTTCTCCTCGCACAAAGAAAACCCTTTCGCTACAAAATCCAAAGGAATCCTTCCCCAAACTCAGTTTTCTCTCCACCGGTGACCACAGGTCATGCACTTGTAAAAACTCGTCATGGGCTCATCAGCACTACGAATCTGGACCTGGAAGAATGCTGCCTCATCTCCCTCGCACCCTTCGTTGGGACACTGAACACGACCCTTTTGCGCATTGTCCCAGGCGCCAGGACCGCCAAAGACATCTTCCTTCTCGACACGCTCGTACATCCGTCGCGAAAAGACGGGCTCGGTGATGTGATGTTCGAAAGGGCAAGTTCGGCATTCGAGACGGTTGGTTCGTGTATTTGTGAGGGAGACGGTGAGGATGTTTGCGCAATGGGGGCAGACTGGAGTCTGTTAGTTTGGAAGAGGCGCATCAATTTTGGGACTCCTACAGAGCAACATGATGACGGTTGCTATTGACGTGGGAGAGAGAAACGGTTTATTTGCTTAGGGGCGACGTTGGTTTGCTTGAGGTGGGCCCTTTTATTTGGTAGTTGTCGTGGATTGAGGTGCGGTTGAATAGACAAACGATCTTGAATTGAGGTATGACTATTTTTTTCTTTTTTCATTTTACCGCAGAAACATGAAGCTACTTGACTTGATCTGGTGGGTCCCACTATTGCCCAGGCTGGTCTGGCAGTTCTAGCGCCGTCCTCTCCCCGCCATTTCCGCCTGAGCTCCCTGAGGTGGACTTGGATTAGGCTGGGCATCACAGTGCCCCTCCAAACACCGACGAAACGTGAAACACTCAAAACCTAGCACAGTCCATATTCACTGCCTCCCTTAAGCCACAACGGCACGACCAGCCTGTGCATTCTCCGTCTCTTACCTGCGGATATTCTTGGAACTCTTCTGACTTACCAACGGGGTTTGTCAGATTCTTCAGCGCTTGACTTCGTCATCGTCAATCCAAACATCTAATACCCCGCTCTCGCGAACTCAATTTGACTTGATATTCAACAAATATCAACATGGCTGGAGATGAAGAGCACGATGTGAGTTACATCATGCTCCGCACAAAAGACTCTCGATAGGTCGGCGAATTAACACAAACTCTACAGGGCGCCACCGTCCAGGAAATCCTGATCGAAGCCTGCCGCCGAAACAACCTCGATCTTCTCAACGACTGTCTTGAGGACAAGTCCGATGCCGAGATCTCAAAGCTCCTCAACGAGACCACAACTGTCATGGGCAACCATCTCTACCACGAAGCCGCCTCTCGCGGAAACTGTGCGCCTCACATACCTTCACACATGCGCATGACCCAGACGAGCTAACCCACCGCCTCAGACGAAATTATTGACCACCTCCTCGACCAGCCCGAATTCGAGTGCGATCCCATCAACCGTTCAGAAGGTGACACGCCTCTTCACAGCGCCATTCGTTGGATCAACTCAGAGCCGCCCGCGCAGCGACCCTTCGGCAACGCCCTCGTCGAGATGATGCTTGAGGCCGGCTCCAGCACACGAGTCAAGAACAAGGCCCGTCTTACCCCCTATCAGCTTGTCGATCCTACAAACACAGAACTCCGCGAAATCATTCAGAAGCATGAGTATGCGAACCAAAATGCTGGAGACTTTATCAATGTCAACAACTCGACGAGCCATGGTGGGGCCGTGCTCGATGTTCCAGACGACAGTGATGATGATGCTGAGTTCAGTGGAAGTGATGAAGAGGAGAGAGCTGAGTGGGAGAGGAGGCGGAAGGAGAAGCAACGCAAATAGACGTGCAACATGGCACGTTTACACGAATTCAAATATAGAGGTTACTTCACAATAAGACGAGGCAAACCAGTTCATGGGTGGATATAAATCATCGAATCTCAGAGCGATAGAACCTAAGTAGCTTACGCACAGGTGCAAGAATAAGCATTTCTCATCTAAGGTTATCGAAAAGGGGGTATAAACGTTTTAATCAGGTATATGGTGCGGTTTCTTTTCCATCGTCTATCGTTTCTTCGTATGCGCACTTTCTGCAGTACGGGCATCAAAAAGAGTGTACTTGAGATCAGGAACCAGCCTGAACCCTGGACAAAAGAAAACTGCACAGCTCCAATAGTTGGTTTCTCATAAGACCCGTTGCAGCTTATACTAGTAACCAAATTGCAGTTGCCAACGCTGTTGAAGCCATCATGACTTCGATGGGTAGCACATGGTTTCCGAGGCTCCTCTCAGCTACGATATAACTGACGTCCCTGAGCTTCTTCTGTGTCACCTCCGATAGGGTGCCAGATTGGGCGAGCTCGTTCATTTCATCCCCAAGTTGTCGCAGAATGTTAGTTGAGCGACCCTTGGGGCACATGATTACCTCCCAGCCTCCACCATTAGGAATAATGAACGTGGACTTCTGGTCGTCATAAGCAAAACTATATGCATCGGGGCATATAATCTTGGCTCTCTTGCTGTAGGCAGATGGCTTGCAGACATCTGGGTCGTGGTACTTCCCTACACAGCAGTCCTCATCGGTTCCGTACGCAGCGCATGCGCTGTTACAGGGGGAGAACTCTGGCCGTTGAATGTCGTCGTCTGGATACGGATAGACGCCATCCCCAGGCTTAGTGGGTGGAAAAGCAAGGTATTTCCATGGGCACCAGCTTCGGGCATTGTCACTGCTGACTCGAGTTTCCAGTGGAACAGGGTATGATGAGTTTGTGTAATATGTTCCCGTCTGGCTGCTGGCGTAGATCCAACTAGGTGTCGCAATGCAGGCGCAGTTGGTCAGGTTTGGCGGGATGAATGTTGTGTTTTTGGCGGGTATGTAGTTGACGCCCATCGGGAGATTGTAGCCATCAACTAAAGAGAGATCGTAGAAAGTCTGCTTCCCATGCAGACCACCAGCCAGCGTGAATTCAGCGAGTGTTGCTGGCGTGGAACCCTGTTGGTGGTCAGTATTATACAACTCTTGTTCCCACACAGAGCACTTACACTGGCTTCGCAATTCAACATCCCAAAACAATCTCCTGTTTTGCAGGAACACGAATCACCATTTACAGTACAATTCGTACGACCCCAAACCCGACCTTGCCAATCCCATGAGACCCATAGGTCTTTACTTTTTCCTTGAGCCAGCTCGAATCCTCCAGTTCCCGGGCCTCTGCCGGCTTGTGTTGCAATGCCGGGCCAGATTGTCGAGTCACATTTGTTGGTAATGGTCAAGGGAATTGTCCTGTTAGGATCTTTTGGTTCCCCTCGGTTCGGAGATCTAATTCGTCCAGGGAAATGCAGAAGATCGTCGTGTGAACCCTTCGTGACATCTTGTGCCCTTTCCGCCCCTGCACCGCTCAGGAGGAAACCGACCGCAACAGCTGGTACCAATACTCGACAAAATAAAGAAACGCTACTCGCGCGTCTACGCCTCGACGAGGATACCATCTCACGACCCAAGAACTTTATTCCTACCAAGAAGATGAAGTTGAACGTGGGTAATTGAGACTGGGATCCAATAAGCCTGTCGAATGAAGTTGCCTCAGATCCAAAGTATCAAAAAATAACAATAAGTGCTAGCCAGTCGTGATCATAACGCTGAAGAGACTATTCAAGCTGCGGTCGAGAGGCAGATATAAGACGAACGATAGAGTTGGTTTGGAGCCAGGGTCCAGGGTCGACGGTGACGTATAGGCGGCCGTGAAGCTGCGAATAAGGGACTGTTTTCTTGATGCCCAGAAACTTTTTCTTGATAACCCTAGTCGAGAATTGATCTGCGGTTCAAGCGTGGCAACTGAAAATGACCAGAAGAAGGACGAATAGTTGGCCCAATGAACAGGGATTGACCGGTCGAGGGAAACGAGATAGGGCTAGGCTGTCGTGAAGGAGAGGCGATGAGAGGGCAAAGCACGAATCTGAAACGACCAGGGGTATGAAAGATGATGTTGTAACAGCTATTCTTGGTGTCTGATCGCCCAAGACAAATACCAGGAAAGTAACAATAAGGATGTAAAAGAGGATAAAGGCGAGCTGAAAACTCGCCTGGAGCAAGGGAAAGAATCACAAATCAACAAGAAAGGAGAATAGAGAAGTGAAGGGGAGCATAAACAAGAGACAAGGTAGCTCAGTGAGCAAAACAACAGAGTACCCCATGCTGCTCAAGGAAGGAACAAGCCCATGGCTGGCGTTCCTGCCATTTCCTGATGTTGGTTAACATGGCAGGTCAAATATGACGTCAGAGCAGTCGCGATCCAGGACGAGAGACGATGCCCCTCAAGATGGCCTCGTGCTGTGAACATCTATCAAACTATACCCAGATAGCAGATAGGCTTTGAGAAACCGTTCACTGCATATTATTAACTCCATTTGTTAGAATGCCATTGTGAGTGAGTCAATCTCAGCCTGGCAACGGGAACAAGAACCTTATCCCACGTGTGCGGTGTAAGAGACTGCCCCATCTAGCCAATTACCGTATTAGGAAAGCTGAATATCGTCAAAAATTGAAGGTACCAAAAAACATACAACACCGGGGATTCGCTGGTCGTCACCGACCCAACTACTAATCCGGCGCTTCGCAGCTTGACGATGGGGGAGCGGACGGGACCCCGTATTCTCTACGAGCTTTGGTCGTATGTGCTTGACCGTAGCCTATTGAGATTTATAAACCTATGATCAGAAACTGTGAGCAGCTTCAGCGTGAGACTTGAGAGAGTGCGTTGGTTGCTTTCATATGACTCTATAGCCTGCGTTCATTCAACTGAAAATTCATTGTCTATGTACGAGTAATCATCATGTCGTTCATGCATGTAACTCTTCCCCTCTTTATCCCGAAACGTAGCACCAGGCTCAGTCAGACACGTTGGTCTATGCACCATGCCCCGTCCGTTTAACTTCTCAATACTAAATCCAACATCTTTCGCTCGACATGTCGCACGTCCTCTTCGCGTGCCCTTGAGGCAGCTATAAAAAATAATCCCATTTGCGTGCTGACTTGGCGTCATCTCGGGTCTGTGTCTTCCTAGGTATCATGGGGTTTCAAAGTGAACCTTAAACTTATCGACTTTCGCTTCCTCCTCTGTTTTGAGCTTGTTTACCTGAAGCGAGAGCGGCAGCGGCCCATGACTTCGCCTTGACAGACAAGTTCGGCGCTGAATTCCGAACCGTCAAGGGTTAGGTAAATATCGAAGTAAACGCGGTAAAATGTGCCTTGAGGGGTATCCATTCGCTCAAAGTCCTTCTCCAAGTTCTTGCGAGAAAGATCCGAGGTAAGAGTAACAACTTCCTTGATACCTGGGATATGTTAGTCATATGTTGTGGAAGCTCAGAATGAATGTTCAACTTACGGGGATCCTTAGTGTATTCAGGGCAGACATCATCGTCACAGGCATATAGCACATCTTCGTACATGAGAGTGGCACCTGGAGCGACTTGTCGGAAGAAAGAGACCTTGACGGGTTCGCCGTTCTTGACCTTCTGACCCTTCTGGACGAAGATCTGGCGGGTGAACTTGCAGCGGTCCTTTCCATCGAGAGACGGCACACGATAAGCCTCAGGGTGATAGCCTTCCTTAAAGGGCTGAAGAGTCGCCATGAGATAATGTCGTCGAGCAACACGATGAGTAACAATTCGCTCTGTGATACCAGCAGTAACAGCACCCTTGACAATGGCAGCCACGGAATCCATGGGCCGGACAACCTTGGACTGAAACTGGGGAGGGACATGGAGCTTGATCTGTTGGAAAAGGTATTCGGAGGCACCGAAACCACCGACAACCAGGATGTTCTGGAGAGTGCGGTTCTGGGCCTGGATGGCAATGATCTGGTTTCTCACGAGCTCCAGAATACGGTTGACAACGGGCTCGAAACACTGAAGGATCTCCTCGTTGGTGAAGGTCATGTAACCCTCCTCAATACCAGCCTCAGGGAACTCAGCCTCGATACCAACATCGACAGCCCACTTCTGACCGTTGTTTCGGAAATCAGCCTTGATTCGGTTCTCGAAGTCCATGATACACTTGGCGTAGACTCGGCCAGCGGTCTTGGAGCCATCGGGAAGCTTCATCTTTCGAATCTTGGTGCGGAGAATGTTGCTGAAATTACGGTTCAGGGCTGTTGAACCACAAGAGTCACCAGAACCGGCCGTGCACTCGGCAACAGTGAAAGGGTTCTCCTCCTCAACCTCATAAGCAATCAAATCAACGGTACCACCACCACAATCCACAATCAGGACAGCGTCGTGGACCTTGAGGTCCAGAAGACCGGTCTTGGAACAGAACAAAGCGGCAGCCTCGGGTTCTGAAACGAGAGTCAGACGGTTGTCGTTCTCATCGCGAAGGAAACCGGCCTGGATGGCAGCAGCTCGAGTGGCGGCCTTTCCAGCATCGTTCCAAATAGCAGGGACGGTCAGATAATATCGGATGTTGCGTTCTTCTCGGTTAAAGACTTCACCCAACGCCTTTTGCAGAGCTGACCGCATAGCCTGTCGAAGCTTAAAAAGGTAATCGGCGGCGACATCGATTTCTGACTTTCCTGGAGGCAGAGGAGGAAGGTTGATAGGGTCAATGTATGTGTTGCCGCTCAACATCAGCTGCAGCTTGAACCATTCGACCTTTTGTACACCAGGCTTGGGATAGCCGGTAGGAGCAAGGGCATCGGCAATATCGGGTCCCCATCCTACCACTTTCTGGTATTGATCGTAATAAAGCACTGTTGGAATCTGTCGAAGACAGTTGTTAGCTTGCTGGCTTCGTATCTTGATCCACGCTGACATACCTTCTGCTTGGTGTAAGAACCAGCACCTGGCCACTCAGTAATGATATCTTCCTTGGCTTCGTTGTTGGTCGCGAAAGCAAAAGCAACACCTGAGAATGTGGTACCCTGTTGATTGTTAGTTAGCCACAGTGTTTGCTGCGCTGGTAGCTAATCGAATGCCTACAAAATCAATTCCAACAATGAGCTGAGCCTTGCTCTTGCTAGCGCCCTCAACTTCGGCAGCAGGGCCTGGTCGTTGAAACTGCTGGTTCATAGGAGCACCTGGGGGACCGGGAGGAGGATATCCTTGGGGAGGCGGTGGCTGTTGTCCGAAACCAGGAGGACCTCCCATCGGAGGAGGACCTTGGCCCATGGGCGCCATTCCGGGAGGGTAGCCCATTGGGGCTCCGGTGTTGATCGGAGGAGGACCGCCGACCATTTGAGTTGGAGGAGTGCGGTTGGGCTGCTGAGCGAGAGGACTGGTACGACCAAGAGGAGCTTGACCGGGAGGGAAGTTTGCGGTATAGCTAGGCGGACGGTTGCCGGGGCCCGGGTGATTCATCGGAAGACTCGTCGTTGAAGATGACGGAGCGATTGAGGGAGCGTTTAGCTGTTGCTGAGAAGGAAGCTGCGGTATTTGGCCTGGAGGAGGGGTTGGGCTCGGTGTCAGACCTTCCGAGGTCTGTATGCTTGCAGCGGATTTGCGTTTTCCGAAGCCAAGGCTCTTGAAGCGGGAGTTCATAGAACTCATATGGAAAAGAGGAAGAGGAGCAGAGGGGAGAAAAGGTTGAGGAGTAGGACCCAAGAGGTCAAAAGAGGTAGAGGCAGGCACAAAAGCACAGGGCGGCGAGCGAGCGAGCGAGGCGCCGCAGCAGGACGGGGGCAGGACGGACAGGACGGACAGGACGAGGGGGGTTTTCGATGGAGGCGGATTAGGATTGGGCGTGAGAGGGGAGGGGGATTTGAGAAGAGGAGTGGGAGGGTCAGGCTTGGGCTCGGGTCAGAAATTAGCACGGCCTGGGGGGTGGGGAGGGGCAGTCAGAGATGAGCGACGCTGCTAGACTGCCAAGGAGTGAGGAAGTAGAGTGTTTCCTCACTGACCATCTGTAAAAGTATTAATAAATCAAGACAAGACATTAAGGACAACAGTAGCTCAACTTACTATACAGCAAGGCACCTAGTTTGGTATATGATGTAGTAAAAGTAGTTGTATCCGTGATCACTGCGAAATCGCGACAACGGTGGCAGCTGTAGTCTAGGAATGGTCGAACTCGGCTGATTGCTGAGTGAGTGCCTTTCTTTCACCTGAAAAGAGGCGAGGTAATATGTAGTCAAGAGAAGGTTCTCAACCGTAAACGGTCCGTCCGATTGATGGCGCTTATTCTGATTCTGATGCTGTTCCAATCTGTTTCTTCCCTTGAATGTCCTGAATTCTATAATGGCCACTGTCACTGACCTTGCTGTGTCCTAGATATTGGATCCCGGGAGTGTGCAAAGAAACAAAGAGGGGGGTGCGAGCCTGAAGCCTTTGCTGGCTGGTTGGCTAATGCTATTGAGCTTGGGCTGAGCTTGGGCTGGAGCTGGCTTGGAGCTGGATGCACCAAGAGCCGTCTCTTGATGCTGAGATGCCCTGGCTTAATGCAGGCTTGGAGATGGCGCAAATATTGATGGTAGTGGCCGGCTTGGGCCTGTAGTTTCCAATCTTTGTTGCCTTGAGTGCAAGAGTATCCGTACTGTATAGTCAGTGATTCAGCACCACTGTCTGTAACCGTAGGGTCGTAGCAAGTTGTTTAAATGCAGGCGGGCTTTCTTTGGTTGGTATCGATACGCGCTGATATGGAGCACGTCCAATGTCTATTACCGGGGCGGGTTTTGAGAGGCGATCAAACAAAGAGGCGCAGTTGAATAGAGGAACGGGCAGGCCGAAGATGCGATGGGCTTGATTAATTTAGCGAAGAGGTGATGATCCAGGAAAGCTTTGTTTCGTAGGTGACTTTCAAGTTGGTAGGTGTCGGATCGTGCAGTATTTGGTAAAAAGGAATCAACCTAACGAGAAGAAGAATAATTCTGATGTGATGTGCTGTGCTTGGCTTTCGAGTCTTCCACTTGGTGTCAGTTCCTTCTGGGCTGAGCTCGGGTGGTGGCTGAATGAGGCGCTGCATTCTGAGTAACCCACTTCCGCTTCTATTCTGTACTGTACCCAAATGGAAATCCAATCCAATGGAAACGAGAAAATAGAGCCCGACCGCCTCCAGTGGAGACCCGACCAAGACACAGCTGACGGCGCTAGGATATTTTCAGCGGTTTAAGGCTGAGGACAGGGGTTTAATGACCCATGTCTGCTGTAACTATGCTGCTACCGTAGCAGTAGGTGCATTTATTAGTTACAGGTCGTTGCAGGATCATTTCACACCGATTCTCTGGTTTGTCAGATCAGAAAGTTCATGATCTTTGATGAGCATTGAACAGGCTGGACTCGTAGGTTTGCGTCTGCCCCAGCTGTCAAATATTGACGACCAATTGGTATGCACTAAAGTATGTAGTAATCAGGTACACAGTAGCCAAGGCCATTCTGCCTTGTCATCTTTCTGACAGGATGCGATCTGACTGGTTAATTGCTTTCCTATTGTGGCTGTGAGTGAAGTGGATTCTTTGGTTCTCGTTTACCTTACTTTCGCCCTCTTATGTATCATTTCTTGTTGACATTGTTCCAGATCAAAGTTCATACTTGATACAATTAATCGAACCCTCAATAGTTTATGCTTAGTTTATTCTGGTTCTTCCAGGTCATGTATGGTCATCTTGGTTTCTTAGAAGAACGTCCAGATAACGTTGGTGTTGATCTTGATGTCTTGTACACGAGGTGGGATGGTGGGGTAGCTACAGAACACGAGCAAAGCCCCAGTCTTCTATGGGTGATGACGAACCTTGAAACTGCCGAGAAAGAGGACGCCAATGTTGACGTTGACGATGACGCAGTTTTTCGTATATTCGTTTTTTGATCATGATTCCCCCTCAAAGAATGATCGAAACTGTCTAGATTCGAGTTGTTGGCTGTTGAATAAGGTACATATGAATGCCTATGTGACAAACCAACCAGCGGGTGTCAGCCTGACATTACGGGGTACCAATTCTTCGCTTCTCTTCAGCCGCCTTTGCCCATACCCAGACCTAGACTCAGTGGAGGGCCTGGGGTATGACAATGCAGGGCCCTGGATTTCAGGACTTGGTAGGACTTTTTGTGGACCATTTTCTTTGTTCACTCGATTTGGTTGGTTCTCCTCCTTCACATCATCATCCATCAGGTCTTCTCAGGATTTGATAATTTAACATGGATCGCATCCTTTCTCAGCAACAAGAAGCTTGGCTGTCAGCAGCACCTAGTGGATAATATGGCTAGTGGAACTCATCTCAAGCCATCAATCGAACTGTGCACGGGTTTCCAGCCCAATGGTTATTGATTCTTGTTCCACACTTCACTATGATTTATATTCCTTACGATACTCGTACAAATATATTCAGTGTTACACTTCCTTCCATCGGCCCAGAGTCTAGAATATTCTCAGATCTTGGATGAGCCAAGTATGAACTTACAAAGCCCTGACGATATATTGGTCAGCGCACGATGCTGTCTAAATTGTTGTTGCTCAGAAACGACTTACCCTGTACTTACGGGCCAATCTAGAGTTGAGAACCGCTAAGAGTATTATCAACACTTCCTCAAATAAGTTTAACTCATGTGGCTAGTTACATCTTGAAATATATTGGGAAATTTAGTGATACTTTGGGTGTTATGTCGTCAACTCGATTACCAAGTCGAAAGTCAAGTCTCGCTCTAAGTCTCTATGAACATGTGGTCATTCGATTTGGCCATGGAATCTCCAAAAATTGCAGGTCTTCGCATAGCTGAAGATGGAAACACCATAGAAGATATCAAAACATTATTATCCGACTAACTGATACCGTTTCACCGCCACTCAAAGATGAACTAGGTCTGTTGACCACAATCATGACACACAACACTACACTTTCAATGCCCAAGCAAAGTAACTCGATATTCAGAGAGCTCATGTTGGCCACACAGAAATAACTCCTGCAACAAAAAACATGCTGATGGGGTTCTTCTGGATAGTGAATAGTTGTTGTTCCATCAGTCGTCCGTACACACAACAAGTTTCCACTTCCGAAGTGCTGTATACCCGGGAAGTATATACACAATGATGCAGGCAACCTAGAGGAGTTTAACATGCTAATGCTGCCAATCGATATACTCTACACTGAAGGCACCGTTACTTGGTTGGTTCTTAGTTGTTCAAGAAATCGGAATTGGAGCTGAACAAATTAACAGTAGCAAAGGTTGTTACATACTAGCATTTAAAGGAGAACGGTTGAATTCTATTCAGCAGAAGGTGGCAATTGAATTCTAGAAGAGACGTAGAATCAAATGGATTTTAAATGAGTATATCTGTGCTACCTCGATCTTTGTGAACGGCCAGTACAAGGACCTTATAGTCAGGGGTGGGTTTAGAACAACACGAATGCTCTCATGTATCACCCGCTTCTTCATGATATATTTAGCTAGAGCTTCGCTAAAACAAACTGAAAGTTCGAATCGACTGGCGCGGAGACAAATGCTCTTATGAAATAACTATCACAAGTCTTCAGTGCTCCGTGCCGGTGTGGAAGTGAGCTCAGTGTGCCTGTTTGCATTAGCTTCAGGTGGGCAATAGTAAATAACACTCATATTTAGTTCCGAGTCTAACGTGTAGTATCAAACAAAAGAAGCATACTGGGACCTAGTTTACCCGTGAAGTTAGTTGTAGCGCTGTATCTTGACTATCTCCCACATGCTTCGGTTTGCTTCAACCCTATGTCCATAAACATAACCGTCTGTTCATAACAAAGATGATCAGCGCAAGTGCACTGATATGTTCCTATTCCAAGATACAGTACTCATCGAATAAGGCAAAATACAAGACAAAACACAAAGTGAAGTGAAAGATGCGGTTTCGTGGCATCGTGCCGAGGCCACCCTGTAACTCTCCGATATCTTCTGCATCTGAAGACGTTATTGAAAAACGAGCTGTTTTAGAGAATGCATGCAGTTAGGATATCGCCTAGGGCCTGTGGCTCTTGGGCAAATACTGTTTTGGAGCGATATTGGCCAACTGTTTTCCTGGAACATCTGGGATCGTTGCTCACCAGCACACGATTTGTAGATTCCCGTTTCAAAGGTAGTCTAGAGGAAGAAGGCTAGGGAACTTTCGATTTGTAAAGACTCCTGAATGTAGCTTACATTTGAAAAGAGTGATAGGCAGACCCGTATATTTGTTCACCTCACCGTCTTTGTGTTTCTATCATGCTAAGTCAACAACTCAGGCCTTGAACTGGTAGAGCCAGAAAACATACACCATCCACTGCTGGTTAATGCCACGAGATCTCGAGATTTCAAGTATAAGAGATAATTATCAGCCTCCGGGTGTATAATACAGAATGATATATACCCCTAGGTAGGGTTCTGGAAAGGCAGCTCAGTGGATATTACTTACCCCCTGAGCCTCTGATAACTTCGGCGAGGCCCTGCTAGTAAGTGTCAGGCAACATTATATTTGTATGTTTGTATGTATTTAAGAGCTGTCCTGATGTCAGAGTATCGCTTTGGACTAAAAGCTTGCCATAGAGTTGCTTAAACGAATGTACGGCGAAGCAGGGTTTGGATCTTGAGGCTGCCGTACCATAAATTCAACAGGTAGGGCAACGCATGAAATAATATTTTGTTGACCAGTATTAACACAGGTTATTAGAGAGTTACCTCCTTTTCTCTGGTGGAACCACAGTAATGCGACCACCCTTATATGTCTTGCATAAGCCGATCAAGGGGAACTTCAGTAGTTGGGGGCAATTAGTTACAGTCTTACTCTCATAGATCAAAGTATGTCACTATTAGTGTCATATCTGATGGTTCTTGGATTCAATTATTAGGAATTGATGGTCTGTTGAGAATGAGTGACTTTGACCCCCGACTTCAACGGCCAGTGGATGGAATAGCGTTCGCATCCTTCAAGTCCGAGCATAGCGATAATGAGCAATGAAGCCATAGTAATCATGCTAGTTGTTTGGAAGGCATGTTACTTTACACCCGAGATTTTACGATCTGAAGCACATATCACGATCGCTACAATTGATAGGCAAAACCAACACTATGGATCGCCGATCTACCACGAAGGGAACATCATACACCCAGTCTTTTGCTAGAACACCGCGATTCCCGTTGACTTTGGTTCATGAGATAGTCAATGAACATAGAATACGTCATGAAATAAGACACCAGCCATTGTTGCATCGATGGGTTGAGTCATGAATTCCTTCGTCAACACAGGCTGCAGCAAGGTTTGAAATAGAAGTGGAAACCGTGACTAACCATAGAAACGAATTGCATCAATCGAACACTGAAGTCGGAGCTTTCGGATGTTGATGATTATTTTGTGATGTCCTAGTATCAAAGGAGAAGAAAGGAACATAACCGAGGATATGCCAACGTCGAAACATCTCGAAACTGGAGAAATATCGATTAACATGATTGGAGCGCATGGGCCCCATATATCGAAGATTCGAGTGATACGGACATATAACACGAAAATGCAACGAGATCCATGGCGGATGCAAGTGTAGGATTAACAGTGGGTTTCTGTCGACACATTTGCTATCAAGGTTGCATCCTCGAGTTATCAAAAGTGATTACCAACTGACAACTGATTATCCAAACATTAATGTGGATATATGTTGCAGGGCTTGCGATTTCTGGGCTAGTGTGATAAACAAGACTTCAGACAAGACTTTTTAGTGTCGTGCATTAAAAGTTGGGACTGGGGCTGGGGGGGTTAAACCCTGACCCATGAGAGACAGGAGAAGGGGTGAGCGTGAAGGTATCGTGGGATGGTACCTATCATAGAGTAGGATGAGTCAGTGTTGTTTGTGATTTGTATGGAACTCACTGATCAATATCCGCGTGAGGATGTTGGTGAAGTGGTCCGTGGTGTTGTGGGTATAGGAGAGGAGAGAGAGGAGAGGAGACATAAGATAGGGGATAATAGAGTCAACAACTCGCCTCAACTCAACATTTCTAGTAAACTACTAGTTATCAACTACCGTAACTATAATGGTCTCATCTTCACCGTCTCGAGCTGTCTCCGTTCTCGGAAACCCCGAACTCTCTTCTCCCCCTCTCGTCTCCTCCCGCAATCTTAGTTCCCGTCACATGAAGGGGCACCCAAGATACGGATGCTATCCCACCTATTCGGAAATCCTTATCGAGTTAGCTTCATTTTCGTGCCTGAGCGGGGAACTGAATTGATTGCAGCTCTCCCTCCGGAACGTTGCGGCTCTGCTCCGTCCCCCTCGCTTAGGTTGAGCTAAACCTGACAACCCACATTCCCAACTCCCAACTCCCACTCACACGTCTTGAATTGTTTCAATGCTCACGAGGATCAAAATGCAATGCAATATAAAAACGGAGCTGATGCACCCATGCCCATGTCTCGGATCCGAACACGTACCTCCATCATGGAACGTGCATTGAGTTCCTGGCCTGGCCTGGATATCCGTAATCACATAACCCACTTCTTTTTTTTTTTCTTTCGTCCCGCGTGATCTTTTGCAATCCTAGACAGATCTAAATTAAGAGCAGGGCTAGAATCTGCCGCAGAAGCTTGCGTCGCCTTCCTTTAGATGTTGGCGGGGGCCTTTATCAGAATTGCACTGGCATTACAGAGCAGCCCAGGACAGGACAGGACAGGGTGAGGCGACACCTTACGAATCTAACTAACCCATCAAGGCATTCCGAGGTTCACGATTTTTGACAACACTTCCATCTACCTAGGTAGGTAGTTAGGCTTTGTTTCTGGCAACTTGCATCTCCCACCTTTGTTTATTTTCTTAATTTCGGCGTGTCTTGGTCTTTCTTTGAATCGACCTGAGCATTGGCCATTCTGCTACCATTCTGCTACCACACCGAGGTAGGTAGTCAGTAGTTTACTTCCACTCCACAATGAATCTCAACTCCGTTCCTCTCGACGGCAATTGTGACCCTATCAGCATGTTCCGAGGTATTCACTCATAACATAAGTACATAATAATCATTCACCAAAACCATGTATATTATCTAAATTTTTCTCCTATCGCAAAACCATCCAAGGATCTGCTCATGAACTGTATAAATTCAATTCTATCTACTAAATTGCTTTAGAGAAGTTGCAAACCTCAACACCGGCTTGATGGCTTGAATCAAACCGAGAAGTTAATTCAACAAGGCAGAAGAGCTTCACCATCACCACACATTTGAATTCTGAAAGAGGCTTAATTTTTAATGTTTATGGTATTATGCAATAGATGTAGGCTTTTATGCTATACTAAAAATCAAAACGTCAAACGCCGAGCTCCCATGCTCAAGGCTCAAGACGCGCTATGCCAAGTCAACGCCCAAAAATCATGTCATTATACAAAAGTATTAAGACTTTTGTGGTCCTTTGCCCTCGCATTATTTTATTCGTCATCCTCGTCCTCATCCTCCTGAAGCCAGCCTCGGCTCATCTCGACGGCTCGCTCCCACCTCTTTCGTGATCGGCGGACAGTCTTCTTGTCAGCCTCAGGGTAGAAGATCTTGCGGTCCTTGCGGTTGACTTCGTGCAGCTCCTCTAGTTCGTCCCATACACCAGTGGCGAGACCCGCAGCAATGGCGGCGCCGAGTGCAGTAGTCTCACGCATAGCGGGGCGGTCGACAGGCACACCACTAAGATCGGCCTGGGTCTGCATGCAGAGGTCCGAGTTGGAGAGGCCGCCATCAACGGCCAGAATGTCAAGGGCGTGGCCAGAGTCAGATGCCATAGCATCGAGAATGGCGGCTGTTTGATGGCAAGTAGCCTCAAGAGTAGCTCGCACAATGTGACCCTTGTTGGTGTGTTGGGTGACACCGAAGAGAGTACCCTTGGCATCATCAATCCAGTAGGGGGCGAAGAGACCACTGAAAGCTGTCACGAATGTAACACCGCCGTTGTCAGGGACGGTTTTGGCGACAGTATCCACCTCTGAGGAAGAGTTGATGATACCGAGGTTGTTCTGGAGGAACTTGACACCAGAGCCAGCAACAGCAATGCTGCCCTCAAGAGCGTAGACAGGCTTGCGACCCTTTCCGAAATCATATGCAACAGTAGCAAGCAGACCGGTCTTGGAGATGACAGGCTCGTTGCCAACGTTGTAGAGGAGGAAGCAGCCCGTACCGTAGGTGTTCTTGGCCTGGCCAGGCTTGAATCCACATTGGCCGACAAGTGCCGCAGACTGGTCTCCCAAACAGCCAGCAATGGGGACACCCTTGAGAGGCCCACGGGCGAGAGATCCGTAGGCAGTGGGATCGGAGGAAGGGACAATTTTGGGCAGGTTGAGCTTAGCACGGTCGACCTCGAAGAACTTGAGGAGCTCGTCATCATACTGGAGGGTCTTGAGGTTCATGAACATGGTGCGGCTGGCGTTGGTAGCATCGGTGACAAAGATGGGTCCGCCCTCGCGGTCTTGTCCACCGTTGAGCTTGTAGATGAGCCAAGAATCGACAGTGCCAAATGATAGGCGGCCCTCATCGTAAGCCTTTCGGACTGACTCAACATTCTGAAGGACCCAGAGCAGCTTGACACTTGAAGGGTAGGTAGACAGTGGGAGACCACAAGTTTCTTGAAGCTTCTCAGCACCAGGCTTGTTCTTGAGCTCACGGACTAGAGCAGAAGTGCGAGTATCTGGCCAGACAACGGCGTTGTAAAGGGGCTCGCCAGTAATATTGTCCCAGAGGATAGTAGTCTCACGTTGATTTGTGATGCCGATGGAGCGGATATCCTCGATATGGTGACCCTTTTCGCAGAACTTCTCTGTTGCCTTCTCGATGCATGTCTCTACAGACTCGAGGAGTGTCATAGGGTCATGCTCGTGCCATCCGGAGTTGGGATAGTGGTTCTCAAACTCGATCTGGTGGCTCACAATGGGCTCTCCATGACCGTTAAAAATAAGGAAGCGAGTTGATGTGGTGCCCTGGTCGACACTACCGACAAACCAGTGTTTTTGCTTCTCCTCTGCTGTCTCTTCGATACCTTCAGGGAGTTGCTCGTGGTCTGACTCAGGCTTGACGGAGAAGAAGTCTCCTGCGAGGTCTGCAGCCTCAGCAGCCTTAAGAAGACCTTGTGGTAATTGCTCCTCAAGGAGGATATCAGCAGTTCGTGGGCGCTTAGACTTGGGTTCTTGCTCGATGAAGTCCTTGGGGTTTATATCATCGAAGTTGTCCTGCACCAAGCGAGGGGGTGCGTCTGCTGTTGTGAATTGCATCCTTGCACACGATGTGGTTGAGAAGGAGTTTATGAGTTTGAGGTTTGTGATATCGTGGCAAGGGGGCCGTCCCTAGCAAGTATAGTGTTGTTTCTGCAAAGGATGTGGCGTAGTGTGTGACCGTTTATGGCTGATGTTAGGTGGTAGGAGTCGTTGCCAAGGAGATAGATTGTTGTGATATATATAGATAGGAGGAGGAGAAGTGGTTGTTGATATAGATTTAGATCGGTAGAGAGGATACTTGATGAGTGATGGAGAATGAAGAATGGGAGATGAAGAGAATGGACATTGAGGGGAGGCAGTCGGCCTTGATAAATGCTTGAGGATCGAGGGGGAACAAGGGGAAGGTGGGGGAAAAGAGCGGAGGGAAGTCCGGAGGAAGGCTCGGGATTCCATTGTGAGTTAGACGGAAGGCACAAGACACGGGGACGGGGGATGGCGCCAAACGTCTGGAGTCAAAGTTTGGTAAGGGTCGGTAGGGTAAAGGTAGGGCAGGCGCAACTGACAGGCACATGTGCAATGCTGACGAGTTGCCAATGCTAAACTAACGCCCACGCCCAGGTCCGGATAGGGAAGGAGAGCGGGGTGCTTTGGTTGGGGATGCTGGGATGTTGTGCCTCGCTGTAAGTTGACTGAGACTGCCGGGGAGATCGATCGCCGGAGACGAGTTCAAAAGCAGGTTTGATTTTCGGCCGGCTACTGCCACATAAAGTGGGCCATTGCTTGCCAAACCCCAACCCCACTTTGCAGGTCAGGCGGACTCCATGCGGAGCCCCGGCTTCGGGGCACGTCCAGCGGGACACTGAAGGAATTACTGACCACGCCTTGAAGCCCACCTTGGGGAAATTGAATCTTGGATCATGAGGGCAGACTGAGATTAAGCTTACGAAGACGTAGAACACACTCAGAGCTATCTGAAAACCCAATTTTTATTTTCTAAGTTCTAAGATAGCACAAGCTGCATCCAATTTAACAAAAGCAGTAACCCGCCAGAGTTTCTTTCACTCATTAATGACTCCCGGAAACCTTTTTTAAGGGGTGGGACCCGCAGAGTCCAGACTCTTGGAGGGTGGGCGTTGGTGGACGCCTGCTGGAGGCTCAATTCAGTGACGTTCAGTTGACTCCCCCCCTGGTTGGTGGACTTTCTGTACCCGCCCCCAATTGGTACTGCTCCCACCCCCAATGGCTTTTTGTTTAGTTATGGCTACCCAAATTCTTCAATATTGGGGGACGTTTTATCTATCTGAAGTCGGAAAAGCCAATTTCATGGGCTGGCGTTGTTCCTGACGGCACATGGTTACCAGAGACCTAATCCTGGCTATAGATTTTGGGCCAATGCGCTGTGCAGAAAAGACTGTAGTCTTTCCCAGAACGGCTAAGCGACAGGCCCGGGATTGCTCTAAAGAGTCGAGACACATTTGGGTCTCAAAAATGCATGCAACATGTCATGAGCAACTGCAATTTCTTCACTGCCCTTGCTTTTCAATTTTTACTGGCCTTTCAAAGGGTTCCGCAATTTGTTGCTTCTTCTCTCCTTCACTCCTTCCTCCGGACATAATCGCCCGTGGGATTAAACCGGTTTTGAAAATAGTGGCGTTACACGTCACAGATGAGGCAAGTGCGTGCTCTGAGCCGCACGGGAAGTGGCTGATCATGATCGAGACTTCGTCGATGCACGTATTGGAAGATCGCAAGTGCATCGAGATTCTGGAAATTTCAGCGGCTCTGGACCCTTATTTCTGCGTGGGAATAAACGTCACTTCTTCACGTCACTTTAGAGCCTCTGACCTCTGAGAGCATCCACATTTCAGCAAATCCACTCCTGGACATGGCTATGACACAACGCTACGGCTCATGAACCCAATGACGTTACACGCTTTTCTTCAAAGGCGGGACTGACTCCAGTCAATATGCAACCAAACGACAATCGTCAACTTTCAATGTGAGTTAAATGCGATCGTCCCGGCTTTATGATTTCATTCCTAGTTCTTACATATGTCGATCAGGCCCAATCCTCCGGACCAGTCATTGAAACGTCACTTATCCCAGAGCCAGGGCTCTAACGTGGGTAACATCAAACGTCAACGCATTTCCATCGACAAATCACCTCTACAGCTCACCTATAGTGACGTTGCCCAAACTCCAGGGTCTAGTTTTACCCTTGTTGATAATCATCAATCGACCAACGCCGACACAATCGCTTCTTCATACACCTCGTTGGACCCCTCTCCACGAGAACCCCAAGACCCTTATGACGACCCTTATGATGATCCAGAGTTCGATCAAATCTTTGAGAGCCTCACTGGACCCAATTCTATTGACAAGTCAGGAACGTCACCGCTTTTAGTCGACCGTGATGAATTTGCTCTGAAACAGTCAGACCAGGATGCTTTGGCGGAGTTTCTGGAGGAAGAAACCTAGGAAGAGCCTCAACAACCGCCATCGAGCGTTCTGCGTACATGGAGCGGTAACTCGAGATCAGCGGACGAGTATGACCCGCTATTACAATACTCTTCACCGCGTCCAATAGCTGATATACCAGAGGGTAACGTCGGATATACACCTTTGAATGAAGGTATAGACTGGAGCAACGTCCAAAAACACACCCGCAATGAGACAAAATCTGGATCGACAGTCGATTTTACAACTGTGAACGGGAGCAAAGCCCCCGAACATGAATCGCCGATTGCTAGACGAAAAACATTGATCTTTTCGCAATCTCAATCATCAGCACCCACAAATAGCCAGAGCTCAGTAATATTTACGGGAAAGGTTTTGCTGAAACCCTTCAAAACGTTCTTCGATCTCCAAGAACTTGTAGATGCGAAAACTCAAATGTTCCGAAATCAACCTGACGTTACCTTTGAACTCTTCGCCCGAGTCATCTATTCAAGCCGCGAGAACTTCTACAAGAAACAGTATTTTCGATTTCAAAGCCTGCTCAAAAATAGCCCGCCTTATATAAACGGGGCACTTCTGGCTTAGGCGGTCGGGAGTCCACTTGACTGCACGGCTCAGGAGCTACTGAAGGCGCAAGCATCACGTATGAAGTGTTTTTGTCGATGCAAGTTGCGATCGGATCCAAGGTCAGAGATCGGTTGGGGCATTGCAGTGCTGGAGATCCGTCCCACAACCTGGAAGGAAATCCAGGGGGCTATGGATGTGCTTGGGAGACATGATCTGGACGAACCAGGGAGTTCATATGGGAATTAGAGTGGGATATGACGGAGTTTGCTATGACGATGATAGTTATCGATTTTGTGGGATATAGACAACAACGTCACGTCCCGTTGCTATAAAACGAATGATTTACCATGAGAACTAATTTCATTATTGTTCTTCTAAAGTCTTCTATTCGTATGTCTAGAATTACCCTAGCGATCCTCTATGAAGGAGTACAGACACCAGAAACATTCAATATACCCTGAAGCAGCCGGAAATTCTCTAATGGCCTTTAGATATGCAGAAGCCAGAGATTAATCTTCCGAGAACCAAGGCTATACTTGTTTAGCCTTCAGGCCGGCTGACGATGGGCTATGGGTTATGAAAGGAAATCTCTCCATGCGCTATCCCAGCCAGTCATAACAGAGTCTTCGGGCATCTAGTTTGGCATTATAAGATTCAGGTAAGGAGCCATTTGTTTCTGCGCAGCAGATTTGACCTGTCGAAGCTCTGTCAGAGTAGGAGGCTTTGTATTTCCTTGGCGTCGCTGCCAGCTCTCTTCAGTCTCGAGGAGTGCAGCATCATCATCTTTGCTGGTAGGGTCGGCAAACTGGTATGACCGATATTCACAGTTTGACCAACCGGTAGCTATAAGTCATGGTCAGAGAGCGAATAAACCATGGCTTCTCAGGGGCTACTACTCACCTCTTCCTTCAGGCACACCGTACCAGTCATCTGTCAAGAAATGCAAGAATCCTCCATGGGAGACGACAACAATGTGCTCGTTGCCACTAACACGATCTCTCAACATTTTTCTGGCCTTGAGGCCACGCGCCGTCAGCTTCTCTAGCGTAGGCTCATACTCGCTCTCAGGACCCTTATCAGTCCACGACTCCTCTACGTTCGAGTAGTCGGCGATTCCCTCAAACTCAGCCTGGACCTTGGCTACAGGCGAACCAGTATCGCAGGGGTTGGCGGAGACCTCCTGAAACACTGGAAGTGCGACGATGGGCTTGAGCTCATCAGTTCCGAAGGCGTGGAGACAGGTATACACGGTACGGCGCATAGGTGAGGCAAAAAGCTTTGTAAGCTTGTCATGGTGAGGGAACTCCTTGCGGAGTGCAGCGCATTGCTCCTCGCCAAGGGGAGTCAAATCTGGGTCTTGTATTTGCTCATTCTCGATCGAGAGGTTGTGGAAGCCTTGAGCGTGACGAATGAGGTGAATAGTTGGAGCCATTATGATGCTGATGTAAAGAGTGAGTGAGATTTGAGTGAGTGATATATGATATCTCGGATGAGATAGTGATAAAGATGATGTCTAATAGCAAACTGGAGGAGAAATTGGTTCTATTTGAAAGCCAGAACAATGATTCGTACGAAAACAAAACGAGGAAATAAAATCATGTTTGTAAGAAGCTATGACTCAATGCCCCTCCTCCGCCCGTGGTAGCCCCGCCAAAGCCGGTGTCATGATCTCCGGGTCCGGCTTCGTCAGCGGAGCCCACCATTCAAGGTGAGCGGCGTGCGCGGCCGTTGAACGCCGATTGGTCTCCAAGCTGCAGTAGCTTACACCGCCGTCACGGACTGTTTGATGCTGGCTCGCTTCGATTACTTGATTTGTATACTCCGACTCGGCTTGTTGACTACAACAGCAGATGATTCCAGAAATTGTTGATCCACCAGGAAAGGGAGTCAGAAGATGACAATGTGGGCATAATTGGGTTAGTCGCGTCTATACAAACAATTAAGCCATGCTGATGGCCTATTATCCCTCTTCACGGATTCCATTTCACGAGGATATGTGCATGTTGCGCCAAAGCAGGTAAAGGTATCACAGTTTCAGTATCCTAACTTCCAGCACATATGATTACGCCCGATCACATGCCCGAGAGTACATCCATTCTGATCTTCTAAAACTGACAACCCGATGAACGCCACTGTCTGACCAACTATAGTAGTCAAACACCAGATTTAACACACCAATGATGCCGTCCATCTCCAAATCTAGAACTCAATGAGAGCCTCCTCCTTGACGGGCTGCTTGACGGGCTCCTGTTGTGGTACTGAAGGGAATGAATCTTGCGTGTAACCGCCGTATGCCCAGTTCTGCGGTGCGACAGGTGGTTGTTGGTGTGACTGGGGCATAGATGGCTGCCAGTACGCTTGCTGCTGTGGGGGAGGCGCTTGCTGGGTTGGTTGGGGCGGCTGGGCATGTTGCATATGAGGGGACTGCACAGGCTGCTGAGGTGTCTGTACAGGCTGGACTGGTTGCGCAACCTGGGCGGGCGCTTGGCCAGGAGTTGGCTGCGAGGGAGCAGATACTGATCCCCCAGGATATTGGGAAGGTTGCTGCAAGTTAGGGTATGGTGACTGATTAGCATCAGGTGCAGATCCTGGTGCAGATGGTCCTAGAGGGGTCTGCTGAGGCTGCTGGGGTGTAAAGTAGTATGAAGCATTGGGGTCACTGGCATTTGGAGCCTGTGGCTGTTGTGGGTTTTGTGATTGCACGTTGGGATCGTTAGGTTTTTGCGGCTGCTGTTGCTGCTGCTGGTACGGATCTTGAGGTGCCGAGGGCGCCCTGTTTTGCCAACTATCGGTCCGTTGCACCTGCTGAGGAGGAGGGTATTGGCCGGGCTGTGCTTCCGGCGCGGATCCGTAAGAAGGATATTGAGGCTGAGGTGTTGCATGCGGTGGTGGCTGTTGGTAGTGCTGGTGTTGAGGCGCCTGGTAACTGGCTCGTTGTTGACCTGTATAAAAGCTCTCTGCACCAGCAGGGTTGCTGGGCATCTGGGAAGGAATGGAAGGATACGGCCCAGCAGCCTGGCGTGGCGGCGGCAAGTTATATCCCCCAAGGTTCTGTTGGCTGTAGGCCTTAGAAAGTCGATCCTCTAGCATACGATCATAATATCGAACAACCGTAGAGAGTTTCGCATGAAGATCAAGAAGTGTATCTGAGGCTGGATTAGTATCTCCATTTCTTCAGCAGTGAAGGAATACTCACCATGCTTGCTCATAGTCTCTCCGTAAGTTCTTGCCAGCTTGGGCCGTAATGTACCGATGCTATCATAGAGCTCCTGGATCTGTGGCTCTCGCAAAATGGTTCCTGGCGGCTGAGTCTGAAGCCGGTCCACCAGCGTTGAGAACAAGTTGATGTTCTCTGCCTCCACAGGAGTCAATTCATAATCGTTCTTGGGGAGAACAAAGTTGGTGGTAGCAGAAGCGTCCATAGAGCTGGACGTCTGTTCCTTGAGCGCCGCAGCATGCCTCTTCTTCTGCTCCTCCATATCAGCCAGAGAGGCAGCGATGGCGGCCTTGAGGTCAGCATCGTCCTCCTCTGCTTGTTTGGCTGCCGAAGCGTCACCATTGGTTGCATAAGAAGTCTGAGCAGGTCCAGCATAGCCGTGAGAATGGGTCTTAACCTCTTCTAGGCTCATTGCCAACGCCTTCTTCAGATCTTCGTCAAATCCATCATCAACTCGAGCGTTTCGGGGCTGCATGGCGGATGTGCTTCGTGTCTTATGGGGATATGTCGGCGATCGATCGAGCGATGGGTTGGGAATCTTATGTCCCTTGTTGGTAAGTTTCGCATAACAGCCATCATCGACTCGTACGGGCGTCATGATTCCCAGGTGTGGGAGAGCGACAACCTTGGCCGAACACTGCTGGTCAAAACAGTTGCCGCAGTTTCGGCAATGATGCTTTCGGTTTGTAAAGGTAAATGGTGTTCGACATCTCATGCATACGTCGGAGTCGGTCCATTCCGGAGGCTGATGATATCGTTAGTTGTCTCCATTACATAACTATGGCGAGAGTAGTACTTACAGCGCTACTGTCAATCATGCTGCTGGCCACGGATATCTTGGGAGGGAACTGGTATCCATCGCGTTGCAGGGTCCGATAAACCTCACCGATGTACGAAAGCTCGTAACGACCTTCAGTAGCACCCGCCCAAGATTGTATAAGCTCAAGGATTTTGGTTTTCACGTCAGAATTGACAGCACCGCCTCCTACAGCCTGAAGAAGCGAAACAAGGTTATCCATAAACTCTCGCGATGCGACTTCTGCAAGGAAATGTGAACCGCCATTTTTAACGCAAGTATCGGTAAGCTGAAATAAGTCAGCTTTGGTAATTGTTATCAGATCGATAGGATTCATACGTTTAAAGCGCTCAACTGTGTATTGGGGTTTCTGTTGCCGATGCGCTTCTTGAGGGAGCGCATTGCCTCTTTCGGCGCGACCGTCTTGGATCTGATGACATCGGAGATTTCGAGGTTAAGGGCAATATCTTCGCTGAAACCATTGTTAGCTGAGTTTACCAGGGCGTAGGCTGTCTGGCGACATACAGGCTACTGCTTGTGGCCTTCTCGATCTGTTCGTCCAGGGCCGTATTGGCGGAGGACGACCACCAACTCATCATCTTGGCTTTGGCTACAGCGATCAGCAAAGAGGAGGGGTATTGCGCTCAGTTGACCAAGTGAATCAGAACAAGAGGTATCAGTATCGAGATCTCTGAGGTAGCGACGCACAAGGTCGAGATGTTCGATGAGGCAGTTGTTGCTGTTGATGTTAATGTCTGATGGAGGTTCAGTCTGTACCTACGAAGCTTCCATGCTCTAGGCTCTCGTTAACCCCAGCCTCTGTCTGGGCACGGCGATTGAGGATCTGACGCAGAAAGGTGCCTCATTAAGTAAGGTTATGAGAGCTGTGATTGGCTGGGATGAGCATTGATTCCACAGCAGTGCACTTCGAGGCAGCCTAAAACCCCACTGTAGAACGCCTGGACTGTCGTCAGCGCTGGCACGCGGTCACGCTAAGCTCTTGTTCTGTGGGAGAATGACGACGTACTGTGTGGCGTACGTGGCTCAGGTGCATGAGCGACCTCGAACAGAGTAAGGTCCCTTAGCTTTGGTACGAAAGAGCGGTAAACAGTACTTACTCCTTGCGGCTGATCAGGTGGCCTATCAAGTACCGCAGATGTTCTCATGGGTACCTTATTCCCCGCGACTACTAACACCTCACCTCATGGCATCCAAGTCACCCATGAACAACCATCCTTTATACCAAGTTCATTCTCCCAACAGTACAACCCCTCTCGTTCGGCGTCCCATGGTTCTTGTTCGGGAGGAGCCTTTGTTTGTGATGTTGACTCGCGCGATCCTTTAAGATGCTGCACATTGATGCCATCTCTACTCGGTCGAGGTGCTGTTGACCCTTATATTTCAATACTCCGCCACTCTGCGGTTCTGTCGTCGTTGTCACAGATAATTCATTGCAACCTTTCGCCGCCAAACCCTAATTTCACAACTTGAACACTACAGTTATCTTCGATTCTCGAACTCGAACCTACCGACCAAGACTTTCCGGTATAACGACTTCAGAACACTGAGCAAGGCATCATGGCCTCTCTAGGACACTCGCGCGCAAGCAGTGTGGCCACCGCAGGCTCACACTCCTTGGGCAGCCCCGGCGCATTCAACCATGGCTCAATACCAGGTGGCAATCGAGGAGGCGAATCTCCTTCGAAGGCTCCAATTCCTCACATTGACGATGTTCTCGCTGCGCGGAACCTCGACCGGAACGTGTCTGTTAGGAAACTGCTGGAATCGGCCGAGGCATCATTTAAGCAAGCCGAGATCGCTCGGGAGTTTCGCAGACCGGCCATCGCTCTGAACGAATATATACGAGCATCCATAATCGCCGTCCAATTCATCACCAACCATCCCGAATATCATGATCTCAAAACGAGCCACGGCGATTTTGTAAAAGCTCATAACAATCTACTCACCAAGATCAGCCAGCAGGACCATATATATGCCAGGATCAAGGCCGACATTATTGCGGATAACAAGCGATCTGGTGTGCAACCACGGACTGTTCGACCGAACTCGTCACAAGGAGGAAGTCGGCCACATACGCCATCAAAATCGACCGTCGAAAGGCCCATATCACCCTCAAAGCATCGATTTGATGGGCATGACACAAATGGTTCTCCTGCTCGAGCAAAACCAGCAATTCAACCGAAACCTCAATCTCTCCATGGGAATGCCATCAAGCCCGGTGCTCAAAGAGCATCCATTAATGGCGTCCAAGATCTCGCTACCAGGTTTGCCAACCTGAGAGGCCCGCAACCTTCACCAGGTCAAGATCCACGCATCAAGACACATCAAATAACACTCCCAAAGCCGATGGGTCCTAGAGAGATGCCCCCGCCTCGGCCGCCCAAGGTTGGTATTGACACCAGTGTGCCGACTCTACCCAAGATGCCAGATGCCATCTACAGCCCTGCTCGTGGAAGCATTTCAGGAGAAGTAACAAGACCGCCTTCGAGCACACCTCGTAGCATGTATCGCACAGCCTCCACCGTTTCGATACCCGGAACTCCCACGGGCTCATCACAGTCACAAACAGACTATTTTGTTCCTACGCAAAGTTATTCGAACAACTCTATTCCTCCGGTTCCCCCGAGCAATCTCAATGGCTCTGTAAAGATTCCAGAAGGCGATGCCATTTCTCCGGAGGAATTGTACCAAGCTATGAAAGCTAAGGGGGGTATTTTGATAATAGACATTCGCATGAGGGATGATTTTAACGAAGGCCATATCATGTCGTCGTCAACAATTTGTATTGAGCCTAGCATCCTGCTCAGGGATAACCTCTCTGCAGATGAGATTTCTGAGAGCTTGATTCTCTCCCCTAACCAGGAACAATCGCTTTTCGAACAACGGCATACCTACGACCTGGTGGTCTTCTATGATCAAGACTCTGAAGAAATTCCCGAACACCCACGGAATTCTGACGACTTGGTAATTATATCACTCCATCGAGCTTTAGTTCACTTCAATTTTATGAAGGAGCTCAAAAACACGCCCAAGATTCTCAAGGGAGGTCTTGATGCTTGGGTTGACTTGATGGGGCCGGCATCTCTGGGCTCGACTACTTCAACAACGAACAGAACGGTGCACTTGGAGCGCAATCGAAGCCGGTTATCAGCTATCGAGCGACGGAGGTCAAAATATATCGCCAAGCCTCTCAAGCCTGACGAAGTCAAGGTGTGGCAAGAGACACTCAAAAACGACGACGATATGCAGACAGCATCATCACCCAACTTCACACGTACTACAGAAGACTTCCTTCGAAGATTCCCGCCAGTGTCTTTGGAACAAGAGTCTATGACTTCTTCGGAAGAGAAGCCCCGGAATCGCCCCGTTTACGGGCTATCTCACAAGGTTGACCTCTACACAGATTTGCCCTCACCACCCACAAGACCAGCTCCCGCTTTACCGCGACGAAGCTACAGCGGCCTCACCGAAGGGAGGGACGAGAACGAGCTTTATGGCAACAATAACGCGGTCGTGCCGGCTCGTCCTTCAAGAGCGCCAACTATGAAGGCCGTGGAGCACCAATCCACAGGGGATTCGGCCAAATTCTACACTGGGCTCAACAATCCCAACAACTGGTGCTATGCCAACAGCACACTGCAGAGCCTGCTCGCTTCACCTGAGTTTGGAAGAGAACTGGCAAACTCGGAATGGGTCAGCAAATACAAGGCGCCAATGAAAGATGATGAGAAGATTGAGCAGCCGCAGCTCATGATTCGTATTATCTCAAACCTGTTCCACTGGATGAGTTCAGGCAAATTTCAGGTCATGATGGCCCAGACGCTCATGGTGAGTTAATCACAAACTTTCAGACAAGAAGAACCAAGCTAACAGAACTATAGAACTACTCGCATCACGTTTGTACCCAAAGCCGAAGCATCGAGCAGTTTGGCGGGAGTCAGCAGCAAGATGCCCAGGAGTTCATGTCTTTCGTGATCACTCACCTGCACGACGAGACTAATACACGCCGAGATCGAAAGGGCACTGCTGCCCAGCCAGATACTAAGCACCAGTCTCTTGTGAAGGCTGCCGTCCAGTACTGGCAAAATCACCTCGAATACAATCGTTCTATTGTCGACCGCTACTGGCGCGGTCTCGAGCTATCAACCGTCGAGTGCTTCGAATGCCACACCCGTACTTATCAGTTCAACCCTATTGATGTTGTTCCTGTCACAGTGGGAATGGGGCGTGGCATGACTCTCGAGCAGGTTCTCGACCAGTATACATCAGGGAACATCATTAACGATTTCCATTGCGACCACTGCCGCCACCCTACTCGGGCTCAACAGAGTCTCTCCTTTGCTCGCTTTCCATCCTTGCTCTGTGTCGTCTTCCGGCGCTTCCACTACCAACATGATTCCTCGGATTTACGCAAATCAACGGCACCCATCACGTGGGATTTCAACGACACCGACTTCACACGCTACTTCCTCCCTCCTGGCTCTCGCGAGTCTTCATCTGGATTTGATCCTATGGACCCTGCATTCACAGGGCCATTCCGCTACGAGGCTTATGCTGTAATTGTTCATACAGGCAGTCGTACTGATAACGGACATTACTTGGCTTATGTGCGGGACTCTACATCTCATGATCCTTACGCTTGGTTCTGCTGCAACGATTCGCGCGTGACAAAGGTTCGCATTGGCAGCGGAGACCGCGATGATGTCCAGGAGGAGGTGTTCAAGTCTGGCCGCGACCGTGTACCATATCTAGTCTTCTTCCGTCGCAAGGGCATGCGATAAGGCTATCATCGTATCACTTACTTGCACCCAACAATTCTGGCCGGGTTTGGGAGTTGGATATATCCTTGTGGCTCCTCGTTCCTTTCTTTATGCGTATAGAGGAAATCTGGAACACTGAGAAGCCATGGACATGGACGAATTCGTCGTTGTATTACCTCTCTTCCACCCCCTCCCCCATATCCGTCCGACTCTCGCGAAATGCTACGAATGTTTCAACTTCCTGGAGGGCCCGTCTTCTTTTTTCAGCGCAGCTCTGTTTGATCTATACCAATACTACGCTACTAGTCTAAATGGGTTGTTGTTCCAGTTCCCCCATCGTTTTTATATGAATATAAATCTCGCTAGCTGGCTATCATGGCATTGTATGGAGTAGGTAGCGTGCTCTTTTTTGGTAAATATGCTCGACCTAGAGTCATGACTTGAAGGAGGGGCACCTGTTTTCTTGCAAATGCTTATTATATCCATATACCAATTGATTGATGATTTGATCTATGTGCTTGAATGGCCATTAGTAACTTCATTTTGATGTGCCGTATCTTAGAGCTAGAACCTAACTAGCTGGTTCCGTTTCTCAGACACCAACTGTTTACTGTACCTTCTGGCCGATGGCTGGTATTAATACCGATGTAAACTAGGCCAGGCAAAGAGTTACAATATTCTACGTCTTGAACACCTTTCCATGGTTGCCAGCCAATGGTTCTCACACGCCAAGTTCGATTTACAGAATCACATGTCAGCTCACATCAGATCATCCCCGACGAAAAAGAGTAGGACCTGGTGAGCAACCATAAAATGGCCCGGAGCCGAGTTCCATTGTCGTTCAAAATTCCCTTCAAGATATCATGAAGCCAACGCCGCAAAAGTAATTACAGACACTGAAAACAAACCCGCATCAAAAGTCGATACACACATCTTTCCATCTTCTCTCTTGGTATCCATTCTTTCGACTTTCAAACCAGATGTTCGACCATTAAATCATCTCACCTATTCAATCGTTAATCACGAGCCGGTGCTCTTGAGGGTGGCAGCGATATCCTTCTTGAAGTGTTCGGTGATCTTGCGTCGGTTCAGCTTCTGAGTAGCGGTGAGGAGTCCCTGGGAGCAAACACATTAGTAAAACTTCTAGCCAGCCAGCGATTGGGATTGTCCTTACATTATCCGATGTCCACTCTTCGTCGGTGATCAAAACGCCAGTGACGATCTCAATACTGCTCAAACCAGCACGTTTCGCAGCACCTTGGAGATCCTTAAGAACAAAGCTGACCATCTTGGGGTTGGCGTGGACGGTATGGAGGTTGTGCTCATCAACACCCAGCTCCTTGGCCTTCTCGTGCAAGACTTTCTCGTTCGGCATGATAACGGCAATAGGGCGTGAGTGCTCGGGATCGGCGTGGACCATAACGTTGGCCACCGACTGGACACCACGGTACACAGACTCGAGTTTCTCAAGGGCGATGTATTCACCGCCCTGCATCTTGACAAGATTCTTGACGCGGTCAAAGACTCGAAGGTGACCCTGAGCATTGAACTCTCCGATATCGCCAGTCTTGAACCAGCCGTCAGGAGTAAGGGCCTTTTCTGTCTCCTCGGGGTTGTTCCAGTATTTAGTCATAACTGGCAAACCCTTGATCCAGATCTCGCCTTGTGGAACCTTGGCTTCAGTTGAGTAGCCCAGCTCAGGAAGTGCAACAAGCTTGACTTCGCAAGCGCAAGGGGTAGGACCAATGGCATCGGGGGAGAACTCAAGTGGACAGCCTAGAGAGCCATTGGCGCAGGTCTCAGTGAGGCCATAACCAGCCAACATGGGAGCAACGACCAACGAAATGAAGTTCTTTGTACCATCGGAAATACCACTGGCGCCATTCATAGTGAAGCGCATACGACCACCCGTCAGTTCACGGACTTTGCCAAACACGATGCTGTCAAACAAGCTCGCCAGAGGCAGCTTGTTCTTAGAGGCGAACGCCTTCCAGTTGTAGGCGCCCCAGAAGAGGTTCTTGAGGAGAGGACTGGCAGCCTCGAGCTTGGCTGTGATACCCTTCCTCACAGTCTCCCAAATTTGGGGAACGCCAACCATGACAGTGGGCTTGAACTCGCGCATATCACCAGCGCAATTCTTCATTGATGCATCGGAAAGCGTTCGCGGGTTTCCGTATCCAAGAGTTCCTCCAATGTACATAACGAGGTTTTCGAGGGCCATTTCGAAAATATGAGCGAGGGGTAAGTAGGCAAGAATACATTCCTTGTCGCTAACGCATTCTTCGACACAGGTGTACAAACTGGTGACTAAGAAGGAACGAATTAGTAAGAGGGCGCAAGATGGTACAAATCAACTCACCTCCAGCAATAAGAGCTTCGTGGGTAATGCAAGCACCCTTGGGCAGACCAGTGGAACCAGAAGTGTACATGATACAGTAAAGGTCGGATGGCTTGGCCGGGTTCGGCTCAACGGGATTATCTTCACCGAGCTGGCGAAGTTCCTCGAGAGTGACGATCTTCAGATCAGGATGATCGGCCCTGAAGGCCTCGAGCTCACCACCCTTGGCAAAGATCGTTCGGTCGTTGACGATGACGGTTTTGACGGACGACTTCTTGATAGGCTCTGAAGCAGTCTTGAGGAGTTGCGAATCGACGTACATGGCGCTACATTCGGTCTGAACGAGAGAGTGCTCAACACCACTGGGACCAAGTGTATCGTAGGCGGTGACAATTGAGATGGACTGTGAGGCAGCTGCGTGGGAAGTAGAGATCCAACCGATGCTACACGCCGTGGAGTCAGAAACCAGTGCTTGGATACAGGACCAGTCAATGTTGTACATACCTGGTGGTACCGAAAATATGAAGCTTGTCGTCACTGGTCAAGCCCAGCTTCCGTAGACCGGAGCCGATCTGCAGAACGCGCTGGAGGTACTGTTGGTAAGTCAAGTATTCGAAGCCAGTCAACTCGAAGTAGGACCACTCCTTCTCGACTTCCTGGATCTCGCCATCGACGTTCTTCTTGATCTTCTTCTTCTCAGTGTGCATGTTGATGAGCTTGCGGGCACCGACAGCATGATGGTTGGGGTAGAGTCGAGCGCTGCGCTCAACGACCTGGAAGACGGTCCTGGCATCGGGAGCAGGATAGTTGATGAGGCCGTCCTTGGCCTTGGGGTGACGTCGAGGAATGGTTTCGCCAGGGACCTTCTCGTAGCCAGGAGCCTCGATAGTGAAAGGAGGCTTGTGCACCTGGTGCAGCGGCATTATGCCCGTTGTCCAGTCAGTCATCTTGAATGCGCGGTAGCTACGGAGTAGACGAGGAAGCTGATGAAGGTTGAGGTTTAGGTGATGGTCAATGTGAAGGAGGACAACTTCACAGAATGGCCTGCGATGACGACAGTGGGGGTTGAGTGTGAGGGTATCGTTGAGAGTGAGGAGAAAAAGGGAAAGAAGGATGAAGGGGGAGACTGGTGGAATTAATGTGAGGAAGGGACGGGAAACGAAGCCACGGACGGAGACGAAGTAGGAGAGAGCAGCGCGGGCGTGGAGAAGGAGATACGGCATCTGGTTGGCACACACTAACGTTGGCTGCCTTAATATTAACCTAAGCAATTGGAGCAACAGAACACAACGGGAGAGCTAGAGTGAGCAACCTCGACCTACGTAGAGGCGCTTGCTGCAGGAGAGACACGGCACAGCAGGGAGGTGCACTGAATGGTACAGTACCATCCAAGCCCGGGCCAGGTCGAGGTGGAGATTGTACAGGGGTTCAGCAGCTCAAAGTACCTCCAAGTATCCTAAGCTCGGTTGATTCAATGTCCATCTGACGCGGTTATCTTAGCATCTATTCAAACACAGGCTTGGCTAACCAGATGCATTGGTTCATTCTTTTCTGTGTTTTACCTTGACTTGCCATACCGAGCTTCCCTTTGCGTTCTGCAGATTGCAAAAATAGGAGCTAATGCTGGAATACGACAAGAATTTTGCAGCGGGACTGGATACCTTACCCTTGAGGTAAAGTCTCTCTGGACAGGGATTCGTAAACAGGACCGAGGAGGGTCCTGAACGATACCTTGTTCAAGATGGAGATCAAAAGCTGAGCCCTTGACAGACATGAATGATCAAAGTGGTTCGCGTAAATATAATAGGCCCTTGGCGGGATCAGATTCCTACGCCATTGAGCAAGACTTTCAAAGTCTCTGGCGAGTTAAAAGGCTAATGCCACTGATAAAGAGACGAGTATCACATAATCTCTCCATATAGACTTTCCACAATGAATCCAGTTCACGTGAGAAAAGGTGGTGAATACGATGTCGAACTTTAGACCAGCCGAGATATTCGTAAATCAAAGTCTTGCAGCAATTTCGGAACATATAGGTAAGTACAAAAAGATACAGATGGGGTCCAGAGCAGTATACCCCTTCGGGCTTAGCAGGGATAGCTTCAGGGAAGCTCCAAGGCGCTAAGTCTGCTGGGGAAACAGAGGGCGGGACGTCTTGATTGCGTCACAAATGGAGTCTTCGAAATTGTGCTGGCAGGTTTGCGACCAGAGAGAAATTCAAGACAATGAATGACAAGACGTTAATGGCAGAAAATGGTCGTCATCGCCATCAGAGCTCTCGGCTTCTTCGGCGCAACCATTGGTCCAGCGTCATTAATGCTACAGGTGGCAGATCCTTAAGCCAGCGCTCAGTGGTCCCCAGATCCTTGTTGAATCACCGGATCTCGAAAGTCTGTTGCTTGGCCGTTACGTTGAGGCTGGTGCTGGTGTTGGTATTGGCGCGTGCCCCATTCTCAGTCTATCCCTCACTCAACTTATCTTTAACAGCCAGTAGCTGGTCCTCTCGCCCGTACCATCCGGCGAACACTCATTGTCAGCAGCAGTCAGCACTTTATTATTGTTGTACCGACTACCGACGTGCAGGAAAGGGAGAAAAAAAAAGAAGAAAAAAAAACCGTTACACCTTTCCATAACCGAAGGAGAAGGACAAACAGAGTCCAATACGGCCGTGCCGTGAACGCACTGCAAAGCCAAGATTGACCTCCAACAACCAACATAACCCATCGCATGGAACAGATCGGTACATGTACTTCTACAGTACTGCTAGGATCAGCGACGGGATGCTGTGCCTTACACTGCTTTTAGCACTATAAACGCCACACTTAAATCATTTTCGCCCTATGGAGAACTGAAGATGGCATGTCTCCAGCTCAAAGACCTTCTGATCCAGGGGGGCCATAGACACCCATGCAACCCCAAAAAGTCAATATGTTCCAAAATAAGGGAAAGCTGTCATGTTTTCGAACCACTTTCCCCAACACTCTGAACAATTACACAACGGCTTGCCTCGCCGGGAGGCACCGGACCCTATCAGGGAGCTCGTTGAGCTGCCGGCGACACACGTGCCTCGAACGCAATCATGTTTGACAAGAAATGAATGTATCACCAAAAACGCCACAGACACCTCAATCATTTCTTTGAATCCAGATTCATCAAGACGCATATCAGATCCACCGTTGAGACCCCGCTGGCCGGATCTCCCTCCGCTACTCCCCCGGACTCTTCAATGCTGGGCAGAGAAACAGGCTCAGGGAGTGCCTTGCAGATGGGATCAATCGCCGAGTTGACATTGGCTGTGGACGCTGAGTCTCCTCTTTGATGCTGGTCAATCAGCTGTGTTACGTTCCGCTGACCTAAACCAGCCGAGGTGAATGCTTGTTACAGGTCGCGTGGCATGTGTCAATGGGCTTGCCCTTAACCTACAGTATTTCGTAAAGAACCAATATGTCTTCCGCGTTCTTGTCGTCGCTTTCCTAGTCTTGATTGCATTCATGCACTGCCACTCTGGGTTTCTCTTGGCGTCTAAACTTGTGTGCATACAGACGCCACCATTTGGGAGCCAAGCATTTACTAGGTTGCTGCTAGGCTACCCCATATTCAAGCTCGTTCGTAGCCAAGACCTGGCGATGGTCAGGTGTTACTGGTGAGGGGGTGGACGTGACCGTTTAAGGAACATACCTTGTTGAATACAGTATATGTTCAGACTATGAGACTTTTAGAATCCCGGGCAAATTCAGGATCAGTTGGGGACTGTGAACTTGCTGGCAGGCCCCACGAGCTGTCACCATAGTCCAGTGTAACCCAATCCTTCAATCCTTTAAACTAGCTGAGATGTTTGTGTATGGACAAACAAGTGACATGCCCGTCACGAAGCGGAACACAGCTCAAGAAACCGGCAACTTCCTCTTAGGTAAGAATCCATGTCAAAAGAGCGCCCAAGATGCTCAAGAAGATCAAGAACAAACAATGCCGAGCCTCGGGACCAGCAACGGAAACAGGGCTCTCGTGGTTGAAACCCGAGGAGCCCGCGGCAGAAAATTCAAACTATATGAGTATCACCTGAAGCAATTGAACTCCCACTTCCGAGGAACGCCTAATATGTATCAAACATGATACTGTACTCCGTATGGTGAGGGGGATTTGCAAGGCTGGAAGTCTGGAGAGACGTATCAAGGGGTTTGTTGCTCCTTGGCCTAGACCATTCCATCTGCCAATTTCTGAAAGAGAACGTATGTAATTTGGCCATGGTACTCTGTAGATTCCGCTTTGATAAGTCAAGCCTCGTTGAGCTAAGTTAGATGAAGGTTGTTGTTAGTGACATGAATAAAATGACGAGCATTGCTCTATTTCGGCAGTTGTTAGTGATCCTGCCGTTTGACCAGAATTCTTAAAGGCAGATTCTTCGATCGTTCCATTATCGAAATCACTTCTGAGGGTTGCACGTTGCAGAAATCGAATTCCTGTTCCCTGGACCCTGGATTTAGCGTTGCAGATCTGCAACTGACAGTGCTCTGAAGGGGAAAGGGATTCAGGGGTATCAGCGTCAACTTCCAATGAGCATCGGCGACTCTCATGCAATTATGCAGCCCAGTAAAAGCTGAACGAACTGCAGAATGATAACTCTTCAATCTGGTACTGACCGCTCTCGAAATGATGGAAATCACTGGATAATTATAGTTAAAAGTCCCCTAGAACTCGTAATGATTAGTACGGCTCGCTTATCCACGTAGTCAATTACAGCAATCCAATCAATATCTCGCCTACCAGAGACGCGTACCTGTCGTGGCGGGGCTGGCAGACGCTTATTGGTCGCCGTGATTTTGGAATGGCAGTTCAGGGGCATAATGACCCCCAAATTACAATGGAGACGGGGGGCTTCACTTGAATACGTAAAGCGAGAGCCTCACCTTTTTGCCTCGTAACTTTATTTGTTTTTCCTCTTCAACGTCGAACCTGTCTCGGATTTCATATTAAAGGTCCTCAATTTGATTTGCTCAAAGTGCAACACCTACAATATCTGCTCTGTTCACAATGGTGGTACGCAGAAGTACTGAGCAGTCAAATGCTTGGCTCAAACCTGTCGAGGACGATGAAGATGAAGGCTTTCTCACTGTGGCCGAAGATGCCGAAGCCAAAGGAATTCTCGATGATGGCAACAGATCGACGCTCAACTTGACGACGACTGAGCTTCCCGTGTATATGAATATTCACCGGTAAACTCGCCCTTATCCTTGCTCAATCCCTGCCTTCAGCTCAGAACTGCATGTTCTTGGTGAGCCATTGTATAAGCTTGCCAAGAATCATAATACGCCTATCATGAGGAATCAGCGTGCTAACTCTCCTTGAGTGTAGAGTCCGACGGTTAGTTCTTGCGAGTATTGGTAAGTCTCATCCTAAGTCGTGTGTAAATAATGAAATCTAATATACGTCAGATGATCCTTATACTATGGAGCACTTCAGAGATCCCAAGATGAACGCTCTAGTTGTGAGGCCTCTGGTCGAAAGACTTTACAATCCAGACGATATCTCAGTTGGTGAGTTTGAAGCGCAGAATCTCACCTGGGAGTCTTCTCTGACCCCTCCCCGCCAGTTTATTGCTTGTTAGCGAACCGTGTATCCTTCCTAAGAGAGCAGTCTAAGGAGGTTCATCAGAGTGTCAACCAGGCGCGTGCAATTCTATGTGAGCTGCTCGCTAGTCGGGTCCTGCGCCGCTTCCACGAGGACAATCCAGGACCACAAGGTCTTTTGCTGCTCTCGCATATCCTCGTTGAGGGCTTCGATCCATTCCAAGGAGCCCCTAGTCACATGGAGCGTCCAGCTAACCGACCCCAATGGCCTGGATCTGGTGATACTTCTGGCTCTGAGAGAAAGGTCACAGCTCTTGAGTTGGCTATTGTCTCTGAAAGCAAGTTCTTCATCAGCTCTGCAGCCTGTCAACGAGCTGTCGACGCAGTCCATAACGGTCAAATCATTTACACGCCCCTTTCATTTATGGATTTCCTTCCAGATCACTATAAACGACGACCTATCTCTCTTTACGACCCTCGGACGGCACCTCTTCTCAACCACCACCGTCTTATTGTTCCTCGCAACCGAAATCTCATCGAACTCGTTCACTTCGTCATCCTACTGGTGCTCTATGTCATGACCATGATATCTCGTCATTCTGAGGTTAATATGTGGGAGTTCGCATTTTGTATTTACACCTTCGGTTGGCTTCTCGAAAAGATGGCTGCTATTATCGAGCACGGCTGGGCAGTTCACGCACAGAACCTATGGGCATTTCTCGACATCACTTTCGCTTCCATCTTTGGTGCCTATTTTATTCTCCGCATCTACGACTTTCTCCTCGATCAGCTTCATTCTGGCTATGGACTACCGATTCTTTGTATTGCAGCACCTGTCATGTTGACCCGGGTTGCTTTCAACCTACTGCCGAACAACCTTGTCTTTATCTCTGTTCACGCTATGATGAAGGACTTTACTGTACTGACCTTCCTTGCCACATGGTGCTTTACCGGCTTTCTGCTCGCTTTGCAGTGGCTTGTTAGTGCTAGCAACGATGGCAATGAGGAGTTCAGCTGGTACGTTGTGGGCAAATGGATGCTCTGGATTTGGTTCGGTCTAGATGGTGAGGGTATTGAGGAGTCGGTGCGCTTCCATATCATCCTTGGTCCCGCGTTGATGATTGCTTTTGCGTTCCTGGGCAACACGCTCTTTTTGACCATTCTCATTGCCATGCTCACAAACACCTTCTCCAAGATTGTGGCCGACGAAACCGCCGAGATTCAGTTCCGACGCGCTGTTTTGACTTTCGAGGGCGTCAAGAGTGATTCTATCTTTGCCTACCCCCCTCCCTTCAATATTTTGGCTCTGATGGTGCTTCTACCCCTGAAGCTTGTCACCACCGCTCGAATCTTCCACATTGTCAACGTGGCCCTTATTCGAACTCTCAACATGCCAACTCTCCTCCTCATTAGCTTTGTGGAGCGACGCCGTCTTTGGATGCAGTCCAGACGTGCTTCTGGCAAGCGATCCAAGTGGCAGTTCACATCTCTGTCACCCCATAATGATGTCCAGGCAGTCTTCAAGTCTATTCCACCAACTGAGATTTCTGACATCATCGATCAGCTCGACCCGTTGGGTGAAGTCCCAATTCTTGAGGACGATCTGATGCCTACGATGGCGGGTGACAACCCTCAGTCGAAGCTGAGAAGATGGAGAATGTTGCAACGAGAGGGACATCGCCGAACAGATGATACGGGTGCGTGGAGTAGCTCAAGCAGCATAAAGAACGAGTAGACAATATCGAAATTACAAGTATGGCATTGCATCGGCGAAAGGAGTTTATTTCTGGTTGGTTATATGGGTGGGAGGAGTTTTCCGACTTTTAAGACAAGAATTATATATAGAAAGAGTAGATGAACTATAACTTGTAATTCGAGATTTTTGAGCTCCATAGCCAGTTCTGCCCCTACTTAGCATTTTATAAGTGAAATGGGCTTGATGCAAGTCATGAAACATAGTAATCATAGTGAGAGAGGCATTCGGTGAATACGTAAAACCATCTCATACTATCCGTGCTATGAAAATATGATAGAAACACCTATATCAGCATCAAAATATCCATGTTATCGAAATCCATCATTGTTTCGCTTCAGGTCAAGGCAGCTGTACTTGGAGGACCCACTCAAGCTGTTGGCCCCGCGGTTGTGGATGTCGCCTCAAACGGGAGCTAAAGTAGAGAAGCCCGAAACTTTCAAAGACAAACATCACCAACGCGACTATAACAAAGAATAGCAATTGGATACCTTTTAATACACCCAAACGCCATTAATTACACGCACACTATACGGAACGAAGGAAGATACCTGAAGTCTACTCATCATGGCCCGTGGCGACGACCAACCGCTGTCTATACGACCATCTCCCGTCGCCGATCGCAAACCTCAGAACATTGCAGAGTTTATTGCTCGCGCCAACGCGCAACCTGGCGGTTTCAGAGCTATAAATGAGGCCAAACTAAGAGAAGAGCTTGCCCAAGAGGAAGCGGAGTATGGGGCTGCGCTGGATAGAGATGCCGATATGGCCGATGGGGACCAAGACGAGGACGACGACCAGGATGCGCCGAGAGACCTCCAGGAAGTGCGCATGGAAATGCTAAAGAATCTCGAGTATGGAATCCCGCGTCGTAACAGGGAATTGGACAATATATCCTAGAACATGATCGCAAACTAACATCTCTCAGCGCCGCAGGGAACACAGCTCTTCTTACCCTCGACTTCCTCTCCCTCCTCATCTCGAAACAGAACCCTACACAGGCTGGCGTCACTCTCTCACAAGGCCTACGCGACATGGTTGGCATCGGTACATTGGGCACTGACAGGCTTGATAACCCGCCCGTGACTCCAGCCAAAGTACAAGAACAGGAGAACATCGCATTGGGTCTGGCACTCATACAGACAAACAAAGCACGGGATGCTGCTGAGGCTGCTAGTGCGTTCTTGGAAAAAGAAGTTACGGTTGAGGGTAAATACTGGGAGGAGATTGCAGCAGTCCAGAAGTCCGGGTGGTCGATATCCAGAGTGCCCCAAGAAAGGCACACACTTGGTGTTCGATTCGGTTTCTCAGAAGGTATGCCTCAATCTGACGAGTTTGCCAGCGCACGACCGTACTAACATGATCAATAGCTGCGCCCGAGTACAGGAATAGTCTCGCACCTATGAGGCGAGGCAATGGCGGGGCAGTTCAGCTTGATTGCGGCCGGCTAGGAGGAGTATCTGAGCGAGTTGTTGTAACATATGAAAGGGACGGTCAAGTTACCGGCCGTTCTGCTTTACCTGCTGAGACAGCTGCTGACGCCCCCTTGGAAGAGCGTGTTCTTGAAGCCCGAAATACCATCTTCTCACAAGAGCTATGGCACGAACTGACACGCGAAGCTCGCACCCTTGCAGCATACGATGTCAAGCCATACGACTCCCGCCTCATCTGCGATATTGATCCAGCATCCAAATCAAGGGTCATCTTAGAGCTGGTGCCGCTTGGCCCTCAAGCTTCTTCAGATGATGATCTTCCTGATAACCAGATCGCTGAGACGATATCCCTTGCGCTGCATACCCTCCTTAGCTACGCTCATCGGCAGAACGAGCTCACGAGAACTCGTCCTATACCGCCTCACATCCCACGATCGAGAGGCCAGCAAACACATGCTCTTCTCCGTCCTATAATCGCTCGCCTCATGCACCTGCACAACGTCCAAGTCGTTACCAAGCATATTGGCGTCCTCGTTCAGTCTCTTCAGCGCGCTGGCTTTCCGTCACGTTTCGTCCTCCACACAGCCCCTATTTCTCTCACCGACTCAGATCCCGCGAATCAGGGACCTAACCAACTTGCATCGTCGCAGATCATGATTAGGAATATGCTTCAGCCCATTGAGTTCAACATCAAACTAACCATTCTTCCCAATGTCAGCTTCACCGTCCGCGGCCGGACATTCCTCATGCCTGTTACAGCGACATATTACTATGTAATCACTCCCCCGAACTCACCTCTTTCGGCTGCATGTGCACCATATCGGGAAGGATATCCAGATGCAAATGCACTGGCTGATTACCTCGGCACTGCTACCACACGCCTTCTCGTCGAGCACTACCTCGCTATTCTTCCCCCGCCATGGTCCAAAGGCATACAGGGCAATGCCATTCTCAACGCCAAGAACGAGGATTGTCGGATGGTCTTCACAGTCACAGAAGAGCCGGCTCTCCATTTGAAGAGTACGTCCATCGTTGACGGGCAACTGGTGTCCCAGGAATGGACGTGGTCAGACGACGCTACCAAAATATATGTTCAGGACATAATAGATACCGAGGTTTCGAAATTGAACCTCTAAGACTTGGTCGCTTCCGGCTTAGAGGATAGGAGAGGAAGGTGGACATATCCAGCTTTTGATGGTGCTCAAGAGGGTTACACCGGCTGTGGTGTAGTATAGAGACAGGATACATCTATTTACGAAGCAACGAGTTGTCTTTGCATGGTGTGAACCAGAATACACATACAATCACGTCCATTTTTACCTCCCAACCGGAAACAATGTGATATGTACTGAAATCATTTCTCTAACGTTGACATAGTTCATCTACGGGTTGTTCGCCCTAGAGCAACATGCACACCGCCTGCAATTAACAGTGAACAAACATCCGCGAAGCATTTTCCTTGAGCTCACACTCCAAAATATCCCTTGGGTGAGTCATTGTCCATATCCCGTTGCTCGCATGATCGCATTAAGGAAAATCCTTAGTCGAATTGATGCCGCGAGGTGGTCGTTCGGCTCCCATGATGGTCAGGTCTCAGCCCTGTAACTGTCATAACTCGTCCACGTCTAAAAAAAAGCAAGTCGTATCCCCTGATACTGTACAATGTGATAGTTGATATCGTGACAGACGATTTGTTGGTCGATATACATCTATTAGCGGTTGAATCCGAAAAGATTCTTGAGGTCATTGATGCTGAGACGACCAATCTTGCTGCCTGCAGTCTCGTCCAGTGCAGCCTCAACCATCTCTTTTTTCTTGTTTTGCAAGTCTACGATTCGGTCTTCGACAGTCTCCTTGGTCAAAATGCGATACACCTTCACCTCCTGTTGTTGCCCAATTCGATAGGCTCGATCGACGGCCTGCATCTCGATATAGGGATTCCAGAAAGGATCCATAATGATGACCCGAGAGGCAGCGGTAAGGTTCAGGCCTGCATTTCCAGCTCGGAGGGAAACCAGCATAACCTTGGTGTCCTTTCGCTCGCGGAAATTCTGAGCTGCAACGTTGCGAAGAGTTGCTGACATTGAACCGTCATATCTCTCTGGTTTAGCCATTTTCTCATGTGACATGGCGACCTGTAGCAGATCCAACAACAGGGTCCACTGAGAAAAGATGATGGTCTTCTCGCCGGTTTCCTCGATCTGCTTGATGAGTTTCATGCATTCCGTGACCTTTGCAGCGGGTTCCCAAGTTTTGCGCAGATAACGCATGTACTTTTTGAACGCCTCGCGGTTCTTGTAAGCCTCCTTGCGCAAGGTCTTAAGCATGGCAGGCTTGACATCCAATGACTTTCCCTTCCCCTTGTCCTTCCGTTTCCCCTTTCCTTTGCGCTGTTTCTTGACTGATACCTTTTCGTCCTCAACCGAAAGTTCGTCGTTAACGATGAAACCTTTGAGATTACCCTTTTTGTCTACCTCATCATCTGACTCGTAGTCTGACTCTGACCCTGTTTCTGAGTCGTCGCCCGAGTCAGATTCATCGTCAGCTGGTTCCATACCGGATTCTTTCTTGACGGTTTCCGGCATGTGCACCTCCCGAAAGGTTTCATAGGAAAAACACTTGGCAGGGTCGAATTGGCCGCGACAGACGGGGCACTTAGCCCGGCTGCTTTCACTTCCTTCCTGCAAATTAACCGCCGAAGCGCTCTCTGCAATCCGAACAAGGCATTCACTGCAGCTATCATGGCCGCAGGGAATAAAAAAGCTGGGGCATTGAACGGCATCATAGCAGATAGGACATTCGAATGCCTCGACCTCCTTGATCCTATCCACTATAGCTTGATCCAATTCTTTGACGAGCTGTTTCTTATCTTCATCTGGGATAGACGAAGGGGCCGCTTCGTCGACATCCAGATTGAGATGTGGATGGCAACAAGCCTGGCGCAAGCGAAGCAAGAGAACAAGAATGTTGGAGTAGTTCTTACTGACCGTCCCCTCACGAAGATATTTGCTGAATTGGACCCTGGCATGCTTTTCAAGCTGCGAATAGAAATCGCGCTCCTCAGGTGATAGTTCGGCGTAGACGATTTCTTCCGTCTTCTCAGGGAGCACAAGGATAGGCTTACCGTTAAGCTTTGAGCTTTTCTTACGCCGGAGCATGATGGCTTTGAGAAGTGCTTGTAACTTATCCATGGCCACGTGCTTAGGGTCTCCATTGCGGCCAAATAGAACACCAAATCCCTGACTGAGCATTAGCGATAAACTGGCATCGAAGACTGATTGGCATACCTGTCGGAACTCTTCCCACTTCGAGTACGGTTTGATCCTCAGGAACTTGACAAGAGAGTACAGTTCTATGATCCCATTCATCATGGGTGTTCCTGTCAGACACCACCGGTGGATCGATTTCAGTTGGGTGCAGGCTTTGGCACCCTTTGTATCCTTGTTCTTAATGCATTGTGCCTCATCAAGAATGACACGGTAAAATTGGGCCTTGACCGGGTGCAGAAGTGATAGTTTGGAACTGATGGTCGTGTCGTTCCAGTTGATGTTTCCTCCCCTTTCATTATGATCCTCCACGATCTTTTCAAATCGCTTGAGCTCTTGTGCCACCGTACCATATGTAGTCAGCACCACGTCATATCTAAGTAACTCATCAATCGAGGCCTTTTTGCCGTGATGAACATATACCGAGAGCCGGTGTGTTGGTTTGGTCTTGGTGGCAATCTCTTCTTCCCATTGACGTAGGAGAGCCACAGGGGCGACGATGAGGTTTGTCTAACATCTTAGTACACTAACTTGTTTGTCAATCGGAGATACGCACCTTTGGCCTTGTGGGTGCCCGGCGGTCCAAGAGGAGCGAAAGTGTTGAAATTGTCTTCCCAAGCCCCATGTCATCAGCAAGAATACCACCTTTGTTTGTCCCTGATTCCATTTTCTTCATCCAGGCTAGAGCAATGTCCTGATGAGGATACAGGGGTCTCTTCAACCCTTCTGGTGCCTCACCTAGACCTGCCTTGGGAAGGTCCATATCAGCAGAGATATTTTTCAGGAGAGCATCAAGTTCTCCTTGGTCTAGCTGAGGCGTATGGAAACTCTCCGCTTCTCTCGCGTAACTCATCAAATGGGGGTTTATTGGCCTGCCATCGGCATCTAGCCCGCTCACGAAGTCAATTCCGCTACTCCATCTGGTCAAATTGGCGAGTTCTGATGAATTTGAAGAAGAACCAGGTGAGCTGTGATATTTAGGCCAGACGCCAGCACGAGGCGCACCAGGATGACGCCTACTCAGGTCTGGGTAGTTCATGCCGGAAGCCAGGATTGGACGACCAGAAGGACTTGGTATTTGGCGAGTAACGGATCCTGCGAAGATAAGATCCGGGTCGTCCTTGATGGCATTGTGGTTCGGGGAAGTTGCCATAGGTATGTACTGAGGGACCATTCGCCTTTGAGGTATGTTGAAATTTGGCCCGGCGCCTGAAGAATCGTCCCAGCGCGCATCATAAGCGCCAGGGATCCGAAAGAGGTCGTCGTCTGTGTCATCAAGTGTGGTAGAAAGGGCAGGCTGACTGTTCATGAGTCGTGTAAAGGCGTTATTTTGAGAAGATTGTGAGCCTGGAAGTTGATTGGAAGGGCCTTGACTCGAAAGTTGTCTCGCGAGCTGTTGGTCTGCCCATTCCTGCTTTTGTCTCTCCTCGGCCTTAATTTGTTCAGCGATGAAGTCGGACCCTATGTCATCATCGTCCCTGGTGTTCTTCCGTCAGCAGTGGAGGAGACAGTATGCTACCAAGCAACTTTACCCAGTAAGGTCTATGAAGTCGACGTGGTCGTCAGCATTGCCGTAGGCCAAGGTAGTCGAGAAGGTATTCTCTTCAGGGGAAATACGGCGTGTCTTCGCATGATTGTCGTGGAAGGAGAGGCGAGCTGAGTCGGCACCCCTCTTTCGGTCAGGTAAACGCCAGGCACCGTGTCGTGATGGAGATTGCATGGCTTTTGATGCTTCAGGCTCACCATCCTCTGGGAAAAGGTCAGCTTGATGCTCTTGGTTGTAGGCCGATTGAGTGATAAAATCAGGGATTGGCGAGTAACACATGAAGTTGGAAGATCCAGTCAGAAGAACTTGAGTGCTAAAGACATGGCATAGGCACTAAAGAAGAAATCACATATGAAATGCGCATAGAGTATTTTTCGAGGATCTCGTACCTAGAGTTGATGATCCAAGGACACGATCTTCGGGGACGTGGTGACGAGATTCACCAGCTACAAGTGATATTAGACAACGAGAAACAATGCCGCCAGGGTTATGCTGAGGGGTGGAACATACTGGTAGTACCAGGCTCCTTCTTCAGTTTCAAGCTTTGAAGAAGCTTCTTGAGGCGAACGATCTCCGAGTGAGCCTCTTGTCTCATATCCTCAGCCCCATCATACGTTGCCTCAGAAAGGGACTCTAAGACAACCTTTTGCACTGTCAGCTCCTCCTGGATCTCCTCGACACTCATGGAGGTTATGTCAGCCATCTTGCGCTGCAGCCTTGAGAAAGGCGAATGAGACAGCGCACAGGCGCAACGACAGCATTCAAGACCTTCTCGGCCAGCGACAGCGACAGGCCACCGGAGGCAAGGGGCCGCCCATGAATGTTCCAAGGGTACGCAGCAAGACCTCCGGATGCTTGAGGCGGCAGGGTAGTGGTGACCGGCCTATCAGGATCCCTATCACGATCTCGCAGTACCAGTTATCGCAGATGAGTAGTGTTAAAGAACGTGATTCTTCGTACGTGCACAAATGAGTGTTGCAAGCGGCTGAAGTCAGATGTTGATACTGTAAGGTTCACATCTAATTTTGAGGTGGAGCTCAGGGACGATTATACCGGGAGTATGGGAAGGAGCTCGCCGCGTCACGCGTTAAGTGATTCACTGGAGTTGAAAGTGGAGGGCCCGAGGGGAGCTAATGCAGGCAGCAACAGCCATTGTATTGTAGTGGGGGAGGGGCAATCATGGCAGGCAGGACCCCACCTTGAAATGGATCCCTTGCATGAAATCATTAATCATTATCAGAGCCTACCTTAGCGCCGCCTAAGCTGAGTAGCCTACTGCAGCCATTTTCAGATAGATATCTCTATAGGGCATTGTAACATAAGGTAAGTCCAATTCTCTATGGAACCTCACATGAGGCATTTCTTGAGTTAAGGTATGACCTGAGGTATTCTAACTATAAGGTAGCCTAAGGTAAGGTACCTACTACCTACCTAGGTATGCAGGAAGCTGAGGCGGAGTTTTTCAGTGCACACACCGCAACAAATATTCTTTGGCCGTGTCTCAAATCCCACCACCTCTTTGATGCAGGCAAAAGTATATTTTCAAGGGAATAGGCTATGTGAATGAAAAGCTACCTGCAGTGTACACCGCCTCTTAATAAAATGTCCTTATTATACGTGGCACTCTTGCAAAGAGCACAAAGGTCACACAAACAAAGTGCAGCACCAGTGTGAGCACAGCATTTCGCCTCATTTTCAAACAGGGAAGGTTGAAAGGAGCAAAAGGAAAGGATATCAGATGTATACCAACTTTGCTTGGACGAATCACAAGCCTCATCATGCCCGCCGCATTGTCAAACGCCCTTGTGTTCCATCATGGCCCCTTTGAACGCCGCAAAATACAAAGAAATACGCACGACATTTCCACCCTATGTATTCACAATTCAATCATCTCCAGTAATTTTATGCCATACTTTCTCCACTTTGTGAGTGAACCAATCCCAAATTCCTTCGTCTTTATCATCGTCATCGTCGCCACTGTCACTATCGCTGTCGCTATCCCCATCCTTACCTCCGCTGTCCTTAGAGGGGACAGCCGACTTTGATGGTTTCGCGGGTTTCTTGAGTGAGACTGTCGCCTTGGCGGACTGCGTAGGGGCAACTGGGACCGTAGGTCGTTCAGGCTGGGTAGGCTTTTGAGGCACAGTCGGCCTCTCGGGATGACTTGGCTTCTCCGACAAAGTTGGGCGAGCCGGCTTCTTGGGGGCGGACGGAGGATCGGCAGGTTCCTCGGGTGTATCTTCGGGCTTGTGCACGCCGATAGGCTTCAGGGGAAGCCGTAAAGTTCCGTTGTTGGAGCTGGGCGTCAAACCAACAGAGTCGCACAACATGTTGTACACCTCAATATTTTCTAGTCATCCAAATCAGTAAGTGAGGAAGAAAAAGGATGCTCGTCAGAAATCAACTTACGGAACACTTCGATCTGGCTGTTCGCTGGGTGGGGGAACGCAGGGCCACGGGCAATGAAAATGGCCCTCATAAGCGGATGCTCATGGTCATAACCATGAAGACCTCGCGGATGATATACGAGATTCTTCTTCTTTCCTTCTTCTACATCAAACTCGTCTTTGGTGACAATGGCCCATCCTGTTTCGGGAACAACCCACAGCGGGGCGATGCGGTGATGCTTGGAGAAGTGATATCGCTCGGGCATGTCGACGTCACGAAGATAGACTTCAAAGTTTGGGTTAGACTTTGATTTCTCCTTAAGCTCATAGTAGAGTCCTTTCAAGTCGTCTGGGTTCTTGGGACGAAGACCGTAGAGTGGCCAGCCATCGATATGCTCAATCTTGTCTGTATCGATAAGGTCTTCGAGCTGGATTAGTCTTGAGATATCTGTGGTTGCCATACCGTGATCGGAGACGACAATCACGTTGACAATGTCGGTCAAGTTGCGTTGCTCGAGTCCGTGGAAGACCTGTCCCAGCATGCCGTCCACATTCTTGATAGTTTGGCGGATCTCGGTGGAGTTGGGACCGAATTTGTGACCATCACTGTCGACATGAGGAACGTAAGCGGCAATCAATTGTGGTCGCATGTTGCCGGTGTCCACTGTCTTGTCCTCAAAGCCGGGCATATCAAGAAACTCCATGATTCTGGCGACCTTATTCTCAAGTGTTTCTTTGCCATTGAACTTATCCATCAAGCTTGGTTCAGTGTGAAGGACATGTGCCTCGCTTCCTGGCCACATATGGACAGCACTCCGAACCCCTTGCTTCTCTGCTGTAACCCAGAAAGGCTCTCCTCCCCACCACTTTGGGTCAAGACTCTGGCCAGGATGGGTGTAGTAGAATTGCGATTGCATATCAGGATCCCAGAAGGTATTGCTGACGATGCCATGGCTTTCAGGATATAAGCCTGTTGCAAGAGTGTAATGGTTCGGAAAGGTGACTGATGGAAAAGAAGGATGCATCCATTTCGGCGACACTCCCTCGGCAACGAACGAGTTCAAGGTAGGTGTCAATCCACGTTGGAGGAAGTCGGCGCGGAAACCATCCAGGCTGATGATGAGGGACGTGGGCGCAAAGAGGGCGGTTCCATTGCTGACCAGGGGTTGGTTCGCCTTGGTGAATCTGTTCCTGCGATTCTTGGATAGCTTCCAGGCTAAGAGAATCAAGATCGCGAAGCCTATGGCGATCAGGGAGTGAATGAAGACCCACCGGCGCCAGCTGCGACGTCGCTGGGCCTTTGCTTCGGCAATCAGATTTAGATGATGTCGATCCAATTCGTCACTGTCATCCCTCTCGCTACTCTCGCCAGTTGAGCTCCCTTCCTTCATACCTCCTTCTTCCATCTCATACATCAACTCTCCGTCCTCTCCATGTTGAGCATGCTCCACAAGTTTCTCTCGCTTCTTCTGTCTCCGTTGGCGTCGAGTCTTTCGCTTCTCAATCACAAGATTTTCTGCGGAACTGTTGATCGAACGATTTCCTGAACTGCTTCCTCGACGACCAAACATTTTGCCTATATTAGGTACTGCGAGTCCTGAGCCACGGCGCTCCCGTTCTTTCTTCTGTCGCGAGTCGGTAACAAGTCGATCAATATCTTCCTCTTCCATCAAGACAATGCGATCGTGAGCACGCAATTCTCTACTATTTCTCGCGCGCGAGATAAGTTCGTCATCGTCGGTATCGGTATCTTGATCGCTGCGGGAGTGAAGAGAAGAAGCATCGTCGTCGTATGCGACAGGAGAGAGGAACGAGGCATTGTCGCGATCCTCCCTAGAAGGGTTCGTATTTAAGTTGTGGAAGGACATGATGACTTGACGTCGAAATGTCTCTCAGGAACATGAAATGCCCTCGCATCTGCTACGTCGCCGTTGTCGCATTTATTAGGGAATTCTATTTAAGGGGATGTAAGACATGGATAGACCCTTGAGATAAGCCATGTGCAATGCCGCGAATGAGACCGGGGGTAACTTCCACCGGCTCCGTTTTCGACCCACAATCGGTGTCAATGGTGCGATCATGTTGATTTGATGTTTTTATTGGTGGGTTCTACAGGCTTGCTTCAACCTTTGAACTTTGAATCAGATAAATAAATAGCTGACTGCTCAGCCCTTCCAAGCCTCGATCATTGATAGGCCCTTAGAACATATTAATAACACGAGATATTTCTAATTCATTTTTATACAGAGCAAAAGGGATGCTCAGCCACATATCGATAGCGTCACAGACTAGACAGACACCTTGTTGGCAAGTTTGGTCCCTGGATTCTTGCGGCTCCATTCAGCTGCATCTTAGTCCAAACACTAAAAGTAGTAGCTCCGCCTGTGATGAACCCAAGATAGGCAAAAGAAAAGGTTTGCGGTTTGTGTGGATCGAACACACGACCTTCAGATTTCGAATCCCGAAGTTTGACTTCAGTCTGACGCTCTCCCAACTGAGCTAAACCCGCTGTTGCTTATAGATGTTGACAATAATGCATTTCATGTCGACTTCGCAAATCTAGAACTAGCGCACTATCGAAGAGGGTGAGGAACATTTTGTTATCATGATGCGATATTGCCCAGGGTGAAGAGATATAAAAGAAAACTGTGGATTCGAAGTCGTATCCATAAGACCATTTCTCAACACTTGCCTTGCCTTGTGTTTCTTATCATCCAGCGCCTGGGCTTCGCTGAATCTTGATTGACCTTCTACAATTTCCCACCTTTGCTTGCAAACCAACCCTCAGCCTCATCTCGTCCCAATAAACTTGAAATCATAATCTTTCCAAAGACATCTATGTCATCCGCCTCTGCCTCAGCAAGAACACCATTAAAGATGGCATTCGTCACCACATAGTGGTCCTTATCTCTCCATGCCTCAGCAAATCCCAATGGAGTCATAGCATTCCATAAATATGCGGACAGTGTCCATGAGTGGCATAAACCAAGCCTTCCATCACATTGGAGCATTTTGCAGCCGGACATGATACGATATGTCTGTACAAGATAGAATGAGAATAAGAGAGTCCGGCGTAGGGACTCCTGGAGAATCCAATCTTGCCAGAAGGCTTTTGTCGGGGCTATAGGGTATAGCGGAAGCGTGCCAGGTGTGCCCTCGATGTCAAACTGGGCATAGGAGAACAATGACATTGCGGAAGCTTCTATGGCTGGAATGATTCGTTCTGCTGATGTACGGGCACCTATGTCGCCGTCGTAGAGCCTTATTATCTGGTAAAGGATGAGAGCCTGGGTATGAGCCAGACAGTCCAGAGGCGTTATTGGTGGCGGCGCTGAGAGTAGGTCGTTGACGCGAGATTCTATGCTACGAAATATGATGGGCGAATTGACACGGTTCTTGGCCATGTATAACGCACAAGAGGAGTGGGCATCTGCGTTGATGTTAGTGAGCGCAGACGACAGTTGAGCTCTGATCTTCACCCTGCATAGACCGAGGCATAGCATCTTTATAGAGGAGTGGATGACACCACGGTGTTTGATTCTCAAGAACCATCTTCTTTGGAGCCTCTTTGATCTCATCGACAGCCCACTGAAGGCGATTCAAGATATGTGCTGAGACATTCCCAAAATCTTGCGTCGACGGGCCAGTTAATGTCAAAGGCTGTTGAGCAAGTTCTAGTGCCACATCTTCTAGTGGCAGATCAAACGTATCCAGGCCATTGGAGCTTGCATCAATTCTTGAGATGATGGCATTGAAATCTTCAATGATTGACCCGCTAATGGGAAAGCTGCCAGAAACTTCAGGGGACGATTCGTTACTTAATAGACAAGGTGATACTGTCTCTGGCGATTCAGACTGAGGGGTCAACTGTCCCCGTATCGTCCTTGTCGGATATTGGCAAGATATCTGTCTTTGAGAGCATCGGAGACATGCGGGTAGAGCAAAGTCGCAGCGCCGCTTAGCTTTTGTGCAAGCAGTACAGGACTTCCGCCGACTTGGAGGGTTGCGGCGTTCTCGAGCGGTAAGAGACATATTAGAAAAAAAAAGCCGCAGTGGGTTCACCAATGCGCGGAAGTGTAATTAGTAACACGGATGGTTGTGATGTCGGAAGCTGAAAGTCTGACTAGCAACCAAGCATCTACCGCAGTGGAAAGGATCGGGAAAAGTGGGACCGGGCGGAACTCCGCCCAGTGCAAGAGGTTCCGGCTCCGGGGGATCTGCGTGAGAATAGCGGATCTCCGGCGACGGGATGAAGTACTCTACGGGATAGAATAGTTTTCCGCAAGTCAGTCCGCGAGTAGCTTCTATAAAGTGAGGGCTTTTGGTACTTCAAAGAGATTAAATAGTTGGACTTAAATATCATCTGTACGCCACCTAGCTATACTTTTGCACCCTGAACATCACATACATACTATTCAACAACTTGGAAATGTCTACCCCTCAAATCTTCGTCTCAGGTGCAACAGGCTGCCAGGGGGGCTCTGTCGCTCGCTACCTGCGATCCAAGGACATCGCTGTCCATGCCCTTGCCCGCGATCCTAACTCTGATAAGGCTAAAGCTCTTAAGAGTATTGGGGTCAGGCTTACTCCTGGAGACTATGACAACGAAGCGGCGCTCAGAGAGGCCATGAAGGGCTGTACAGGCCTCTTTCTTGTCCTTATGCCCGACTTCACAGACCTCACTGCTGAGAGGCGATGGGCAACCAACGTCTTGAATGGTGGCAAAGAAGCTGGCGTCAAGCATGCCATCTTCTCAAGCGGCTTCAGCGCTGGCAATCCTGACCAACTGACTGCCATGGAGCCAGGAAGTTTCACTGATATAATCATGCGCAACAAGCATGCAATTGAAAACCAGACTCGCAATGCAGGATTCGAGCACTGGACAATCTTGCGCCCGGGAGCTTTCATGGCCAACTATGTCGAACCCTTTGTCAGAATGTATCCCGACCTCGTTGACAAAGGAGTCTTCGCAACTGCGATGACCCCTAACACTGTTCTCCCCTTGACTGATACAATCACTATCGGCAAGTTTGGTGGCGAAGCATTTCTGAACCCAGCCAAGTTTCATGGAAAGGAGATCGCGTATGCTGATGAGTGGATTGAAGTGGAAACCATCTTACAGAAGCTCTCCAAAGCCGTGGGAAGGTATCTTAAGGGAGAGTACCTTTCTGATGAAGAGATCATGGATCAGAAAGCCACCAACCCTTTCATAGCTGGTCAACTTGTCATGAGAGACATGGCCAAGCTTGCAACCAAGGAAGAAGTCAAAGCATGGGGAATCCCGCTGAGCACATTCGATGAGTTCCTTGAACGGGAGACACAGGCGATTCATGAAACATACCACAAGGCATCTTGAATGGCACGAGCACCTGAAAATCTATTAGCGGCTGATTTGATGGCATAGTAGATTGACTCTGTGAGAATGTGTTTGTCGATGATATTGAATCATTGTTGAAATGACGATAGCGAATACGACAAATTATAGCACCAGCCAAATATCTGCGTGAAATAAGTGTGCACTACTCTTACTCTGAGCCATATATAGTGTCTTGTTGGAAAGGACAGACGCCTGTGAGTTTGTATCTAATTGTGTGTAACACCTCGACTCTGCCGTTGTAGCTAGGAGGCCTTCTTTCTTATGGCACCCCGGTCCAAGTTATAGACAACACTCAAAAGCCTGCCCACAGGCTGCCAACCGATATGCGCCGTCACCGTCAAAACGCCCCCAAAATGCCACAAGCGTCCGTCAAACCCTAGTTGAGCGTGTATTGCCAAGAATGTCGTAAGTCTCAACCCCTTTGATTAAGAAAAGATGATTACCCAGCACAGGAAACGATCACTGTGCTACCCCGATAGCTCCTGGAGCTTCACGTTGACTCACGCCCACTTCGGCGGTGTGGGTGGCACTCTAACTGTTCCTATCGTGTGGTAGGCCAGGTTCCTCGGTACCTGGGGTGGTGTCGCGTGTCGCGTTCTCCTGTTGTGTGTAGCTTCTATTGCCACCAGCCGAACTTCCTGCAGCACTGCTTGATTCGCCAATACCTCCTACTGCCCAGTCCCCTCGAGATTGTCGCGCCGAGGCTGACGCTGGATAAACTCCGTCAGAGTCATATAGAGTGCTTCCTCTCATTGCTGGGTTTTGTGGCCATCCCAAAGGCATGCTAGACACCCGACGATGTTGCCCCTGGCTCTGATTGGTAGCGCCGGCAGGCACATCATTTGCAACAGGGCTGTTGGTGTTTTCTTGGGAGCTGCCATTGCTTGATGTCGCAAAGACCGCAGCATTTTTTTCGTTGATGTCCTTCTTGCCCTTCTTATGTCCAAATACCGCGGCTGCGCCCCCACCAGCAGCCAAAGCGGCAACGGCAGCAGCGGCTGATGATCCAAAACTCCGGAACTGATCAATGGGACCACTGTCTGACGTTTCGTCAAAGAATATCCAGAACATACCAGCAAGTAGGCCGGCGAGAATCAAAATGGTAATAATGGCGGCACCAGCCTTATCACCGGCAGGCAAAGGTTTGTAATCCAAATCAGGGGTCGTTCGCCCAACATCTTCGGCACCACCGCCAGGATTGGCTTTGCTTGTGCCTCCAGTGTCCTTCGTTAACGGGGCTGGCCGATCCTGGATCATGCAGGCAAGAGTAACTTCTAATGCGGCCATTTGTTGACCAATGGTGACTTCGCCCTCAAACTTGTCCTTGGTCCAGTAGAGACTACACATTCGATTGTTATCACCCCCCGTGCACTTGTCCGTGGCTGCAACGGCTGAAGCACGCAAAAGTGGCATGATAGTGTCGCGAGTATGGGGAGCCCATTGCGTAGTGACAGCAAGCCAGCGGCTCAGATATGCCTTAAAAGACTTCTGGTCGAGGTTGCAAAGTTTCACGGGTTCACAAGCGACCTCTGTCATGATATTCTTTTCAGGCCCTGAGAAAAAGACTTTGGCACCCACGAGAAGATTGTCGAGGCGATCCTTCCAGACCTGGCTTTCGGTAAAGTTGTACATAGCAGCGGCGCCGAGAATCATACCGCCAGCATTGTAAGAGAATTGATAGGGGACGAGTTTCGTGCAGTTGTTGCCGATATGAGCACCATCATAAACGTACCAGCTCTTAGGGTCAATAAACTCGACTGCTTCCATCCAGTCCCATGTTCTATCCGCCCAGTCGGCATAACTGCTATTGCCAGTGAAGAGAGCGAGACGAGCACCTAGAGCAAAGAAACAAGCCTGAGAAATTGAATTCTTGTAGTCGTAACCCCTATTCCACTGCAATCGGTTGTTAGCCCATGAATATCAATTTCGACTGATGATAAACATTTGACGCTAGGCACTCGGGTGACGCCACGAAGATTTGACAGGTGGTGATGGCGAAAGTCCGAAACTGGACATAACTGAATCACTAACCTGGAAGATTTGCCATCTCAAACCGCCATTACAATGCTCTGTATCCCAACGAGCTGCCTGGGTATTGAAGACGGCTTGTGCAAGTCCAAGCCATTGTGGCTGGTCTTCTGCAGGATGGGGGAAGTTGTACTCGGCAGCCGACATGACAGTAAGTCCCCAGAAGCCCTGATCATCGTTTCCTTCGGTTCTTGTCTGGTTAATAGGCATATAATCGTCGTGATCGCCGACCTGGAAAAGAAGTGCCTGTTTGGTGATTTCGACGTATTGGGAATCGCCAGTGTATGCCCAATAATCGACGAGTGTTCCCATAAAGGCGCCAGCGTACCACCCTGGCAGGAATTGTTAGTATCAACAGATGGAGCAATATCGAGTTGGGGACTGCGTTCGTACAGTAATAAGGATCAGGTAGTAGACCTGGTGTTTGTCCGGGTTCGTCGCCATGATACATGCCAACCATATCCTTGGCGATTGATTTGGCAATCGATTTAATCGAACCTGAATGGAGTTTCTATGTCAGAATGCGCGGCTTTGAGAGGGCAAAGTACGAAGCAAGCGGCTCGGCGACTGTTTCACGGTGTAACTCACTCGTCGAATTAGGATCCAGTTGGTAGGCCAAGGAAAAGCGATTGAGCGTCAGTAGCAGGGCAGCTATGATGCCGCCTGCACCGAGCCTTGGCTCTGATTTCGATGTTGACGGGAAGCGCATGTCGACGATGAAGCGAGAGCGACGATAAGCTCAAAGACGACAACGATGATACGTGTCGAGCTTCATGAGGATGCAAAGATGAAAGAGAAAGAAACGAGCGAAAGGATGACGATGAGAAGTGGAGAGAGACAGAGAGAGACAGGCGTGGGCGGAGGTTACCTGCAAATGAATGAATGAATGCCCTGGATACCGGGATTGGGGGATTGGGATGGCAGCCCGGGGTGGCTAGGAACCTAAGAATGGAAGGAACCTCGACAAGGAAGCAGGGGTTATTAGAAGCGGGATTACCTTAAGGTAGAGTTAAAGCCAGTTTAGGTGCACAAGGTACTTTTTTTTTTACCTCAGTTTATAAGGTCACAAAGGATGGAAAACTTTAAAAGTTGGAGGTCGGGCAATGAGGGCAAGAATTGATCAAGGACGACAATTAGATCAGTTGGGGCTAACAGAAGAATATTGGGAGATGACATGATAGATTCGCCAGTCATTGGATGCTTGTACAAGAGGTTGAGCAAATGGCAGTAAATTACCCTCGTGTAGCAATTCGAGGTACAGCTTCAGCCTAAGTACAGAGTACAGCACCTCCAATTAATCATAAAAGTAACCTTTTTTTCGTAAGCGGGAGCCATTCAAAAAGTCCCATCCTCTAGCCCGGGCATAGCCATGGAGATACGAGGAGGAAATGTCATTGACTAACTGTTCTTGATGACATTGAATGTTTCACCCCTCGAAATATCGTTAGATGAATGCATACCACTCACTTGTATCGGGCACCTCGGATATACATACCATCCAACTGCATTATTATTAGCAGCTCACAGCTGAATAATTCCCCTCCGACCCGCCATCTCCAGGTCCAAGCTAGCCTCTTTTGCGTAGAGATTTGCCAAATACGAGCAGGCGAGGACCTGGAACGGCCGCCCTAAACTCCACCCTCTGCAAGCTCTAAGGCTCCGTCGATACGGCCGAGTTAGCCTGAGGGAAGTGCCAAACCCAGACGGGCCAAGTCTAGTTTGTACCTGAACGGTATGTACATACCTCTTGAGAAAGAATATCACAATGTGAAGAGCGAGTCTCGGTAGCACGGCAGCCAAGAATATGTGATATGAGGGGTTTTGTGGTTGACCCAGTAAATCTAAACAGGTCAGATTATCCGTATAAGACAAGAATTTGGGGCCAAGCCCGTCGCTTGATTACGCTCAGTAAATGAGAGAACATCCATCCCTGGTCCTTGCTCTGCTGACATTTGTTATTGAGATTCTCGTGTTCACCTTAATCAGTTGCTATCCCACTTCATCATGTTGATATGACTTGCATGAGACTTTGACATGACCTAACCTCAACACCCTGATTCAACACACTTTTGTATCAAAGCGCCATGGAAGAGCTTGCATAAAGCATCAGTGAAGGGTCAAGTCGGCAGTCGATTCATCTGTCTCTCTTTTGTTTCTACGGGTTTGTTTGTCGATTCTCCGTAAACCGGCCGAGTCGGGCGAACCATGGGCTAGCCAATCAATCCATGAGAGCATTAATATTGACTAGTTCCAAGTGATCAAGGCTCCAGACTTTCGAAAACAGGCATCTTGATGTTTGTAGAACCAACCATCAAAACACTTGTTCCCCGGAAATGGTCAATCATCTAGATACCAACGGTTCCGTCTTTGTTCACAGTGATGGCGAACTGAAGCACTATATAGAGGTTCATATCATAAACACACTCTTTGAGTCCAGCGGTCTGCACCTCGCTACGCTAACCGCAAACTCCTCCTTTTTGTTTAACTTTCATAGACGCCAGTGTTACCGATTGTCTCATGTTCAAGGCACAACTGGTATTGCTTGTTGCACATCTTCTTCCCCTTCTCCTTCTCCTGCTCAACGGCAATTGTGATGTGTTGCCTTATTCTGTCAATCATTTTGACTCTGCCCAACTTCATTGCTGGTCTTTTCTTCAGGGTACCTTATTCAAAGCTTCTGAGCCAGCAGTTTGCTCAAGGTAGCAAGCCTCTTCCGGTCATTCTGTACTGACCATTCCACTCAGTGATTGCTCCGTCTCACGACGTATCCCAAGTATCATCATCCGACTCTACTGGTTCGTCCTCGCTTGAGTCACCCGCATTCGTAAACTCCCGAAACAGTGCAATGTCCTCAAACCTGTCAGACAGGCTCTCCACACTTGCTTCTTCGGGATCCGTCATGGCAAGATTCAGATCAGCCATGAATGTCGCCCGTATATCTTCCGACGGACTAGTCAGCCTATTCTCCTCAAACTGTACCATTAGTGTTCGTGCTTCGTCTGCGGACAAATCGCCTTGCTGAAGCGCCATGGACAATATGCTGCGACCGATGGTTTCGGCAAATCGGAATGAGCGTCGTAGTTCTCCGTAGCTTTCGACACAAAAGAACAGGTAAAAGCGCCAGGCGGCATCCTTTGTGTTTCCAAGAATCGCATTAGCGACGTGGATCAAAGCAGTATGCCACAACATCGTGTAAGATGAACATGCATATTTTTCTCTGTATACCACCACAAGACGCTTGAGCTGGTTCACGGATGCTTTGTATGCAGCGTCAGGCGAGCTGCGCTTGCAGGGAAATGTTTTCAGTCGCAGTGGTTTTGGTGAATCCCTCGCACGAACTGTAAATGGGCGAAGGACACACAGAATAGCGACATGGAGCCAGATACTGCCATGCGATTAGATTTAACAGAAGGACTACAGTTGGGAAGAAGCAAGAAATTCGAAACATACTGAAAGACCAAAACATGATGCGGACTCTGCTCTGAACGCACCATAGATGGGGGCAGTGTTTCTGCCCAAGCTATTAACTCTCGATATTTGTATTCCGCAAAGGCGAGTGTAATGTGACTGCTGAGGCTTTCGCGCGGGAAAGGCTGATCACGATAGTATTTCAAGGTCACTTCGTGCATTATTCTCCAAAATCGACATAGAACCGGAAACGTGTCGCCCATGTACGTCTGCTGAGGTGTCTGCTGATGAGACTCGGGGCTGGGCTCAGGAGAATGATACCATTCTTGTCCTGGTATTGGGACTATAGGGGGGTGCTCGGGATATGAGAGGCCAGGTTGTTGATAAAACAAAGCCATAAGCCTGAGGATGTTAACATCATGTCTTGTCTGAGATCTTGACTTCGTGAACTCACACTATCCAGTTGAAAGTCCCCCAAGCAGCATATGATGTAGCGCTTTGTAGCTCAGGGCTCACTTGCTTTGCTTTCGAAATCGCAACGCTTTGCTCGACGCCGAAAAGGCCCATGCGAGCCCCCATGGCGTTCACTTCAGATACATACGTCAAGACGTAGTGATCTTTTCCATTACCCAGATATGCTAAGCCCAACAGTTGTGTTGCAGCAAGATTCATCAGAGAATCTGTCGCCTTTTCAAGTGACCAACGATTCTCGGCCTCTTCACAAAACTGTGGTATGAAGGACTGAACAGTAGAGTCTACCGCACTGTACATTTGCTGTTGTTGTCTCAGCGAGGCTAGTCGAGTACCAGACTCCTTCCAGACCACTTACACAGCTCCAGTACATAATGGCACTGACCAGTAGCTTACTGCAGTAGTTGGTTCGACAATGGACCAGATCTTCCATAAACAAGGTAGGATCAAAGGGGCCCAATAAGGGGTGGTCAGTCTCCAGATATAGTGATATGACCTTTGCAGCCAAGTTGGAGGCGATTGGTACAGAGGTCCAAAATCCAATATTCAGCTCTTCTAATCGTTCGTCACATGGGCTTAGGGCGGGTGCCAGGCTCTGGGTAGGATCATGGGCTGGGAACGGGTTCGGGTCACTATTGGTCATCGGGGTGTTTTCGTCGTTTTGTGTGGTTGATGATGTCCGGCTGGCGCTGAAGGATTTCCTGTTAAATGTCAGCCAAAGTTGGTGATAACACGGCTTTGTAGCCGGATAGCGAGTGATGAGGCCTTTCCCATCCAGCCAGCTTACTTCAAGATACTAGATTCAAGGGGTTGAAGCGCTGGAAAAGCGAGAGAATGCCTTGCCATGAGCTCAGCTTCAAGACCCAGGTGCCGAGGGTGCTCAGGGGAGCGTTCATGGTCACTGATGTTTTTTGTTATCCGCGGTTGGATTATCGACACGGCTGTATCGAGATCTGTGTGGCTTCGTACGACTCGGAGAATATCAATAGCCTGAGCCTCGGGTGCTGTCTTCAAAATATCAAACAGCCCCAGAATCTGCTCTGTTTCCTTACTCGTCTGGCCTGAACTTCGAGTCTCGGCGTAGGTACATGGTTTCTTTTCGCCGCGTCGTCGACAAGCCTCGCACGTCGGCTTTCTTCCATCGCACTAGTTGACACATCGTGTTAAAAGGGACAAATGGGTTGCCACTTTCCTTGAGAAGCTTACACGAATCTTCCTCTTACGGCACGAGTTGCATGCTAGTTGTGTTCCGATTCGTTGTCGCTTCAAAGGTTCGTCGCTGGAGGATCGTGGAGTCGAGGAAGATCCAGATGGCTGCGAGTTGGGAGGCGAGTTTTCGCTGGGAGGGACAGGGAGTAGTTGGCGATATCTCTTGGACATTGCTTGGACTCGTGATACTGGCAAGGAACCCGTCAAAGACAGTAAGTAGTATCACAGTCGACTGAGAGCAAGGGATCAGATAAGGTATTCGGTGGCGAGTAATCTCTGCGTTACATGGGTTTCCTTTCACGTGTTTCATCATCTGAATGAGTGAAGGTTGGAGGTGCTACGTAGTTAAGGGATGTGTGCACACAATACACGGGACTTCTCAATGTGTATATCTCTAACCCAATCAACTCAACGCTGCTACAATCAGCTTCCCAAACAATCTTCCAATGATCAGAGTCCTATATGCCATATTCGCACAATTGCAGAGTAGCTAAATCGAATGTGGAGGGACACGATCGAGCTCGGAGTAAGATCCGGGTCAACTGATTGGTTGTAGCTCACGAGCCACAGCTGCATTGACGAACTAACCATATCTTGTATCCAATCCAATATCATGACATCCATACATAGGGTGACGTATACTTCTGTGACGGATACTAATAATAATGTATTGTTGATGACTTGGAGTCTGAGTCGCTATGAGAATGAATCACATAGTGTATAGATCTCTGTTTGTTGAGCTTCAAAATCCTTCTCTTCTTCTCACATCTTCCACAAAATCAGTAAAGCACTGGAGCCCGGCCCCAATCACAAGCCGCTTGTGTTACATCAGCCAGATCGAAATCGACGTTTCGATCGAATCCTGTCATCTGAACGACCCCTGTTATCAGTTTTTATTAGCTCGATGTTCTAAAATTCTGGAAGCCTCTTCCATCATGATGATGACAGAATGATCGCTTTCCCCATATTTATAGCCCTATATCCAGGTTCCATTATCTAAGCGTCTCAACGAGATCTACGATACTGTTAATGTTCCGTAAGAACGGCACCCATGCCTTTTCAATATGTATGGGCAGTAGAGTAAGACGTAGTCACAAAAACAATAAAGTAGTTATCTAATCCTTGTTTCAAATTTACTGACACTGATTGGTGTTGGTGTTGGGTGAGGCTCAATGTAGTCTCTCGTTGGCACTATTTTTAAAGCCATATGTGAAGCATCCAACACAGACCTGAAGGGGTCACGATGGGTTTCATGATAAGGCAACAGAGAATGGCTCCATGGACGGCTTGCAGCAACTCCTCCGTGCGTCTGTGACCGTCATTGTTCCTACTTGTAAAAGGTAAGTCAAGAAAAGTATGTATCTGCCTCTTGCGTGGCCTATCAAGACCATCCATAGCTATTTCGTAGTACATATTTCAGCAACAATAACAATGGCATCAGTTTCTGTGTTGTAGCAAGTCTTTCTAGTGAAACTTTTGGCACTAATACAAGTTGTACCTTTTTCGTCCATGTGTTTCCAAGTGCATGAATGGGCTGTTTGAGGGCACCCGAATGTGCATACACTCGATTGGATCGGATGTGGCGCTGTTACTGTGGTGAGCCGTGGCTGACTGTGGCTGACTCATGGATGCGAATACGGGCAGTGTCTCCGCGCTTACTGAAAAAGGACGACAACTTGGGTTACAGCATCACATGAGTCTGTCATCACCAGTTCCATCGGTAACCTTTTTAGGCATTGCGTACCGCGACTCGAAGCAACAGGAGGAACGTATCACTGCGCGAATACTTTACAGTGCAACTACTCTCCTGATAAGTGCGAGCAATGAATTGAAGGCCTTTCCAGAGGACAGGTCAGGACATTTACAGCTCTTTTTATAGGCAGACTAAGTGCTCCATGGCGTCTATTGACTGTCATGGCCAAAAATAGAACAGCAGAATGAACGAACGAACGAACCAACAGTTGATGAACCCCGATAAATTGAAAAGGACAAAGACTCTTGATTGCCAAAGCGTAAGTTATCCGTAGGCCTTCGAATCATGTAGAAGTACTTAGCCACGACGCCAATTCAGGCTCAGCACGTCAACGCAACCACAGCCCATCTGAAGCCCGCCCCGAACCCCCCGGTGGCCTCGTCACCCAGCAGCGCCCCAAAACCAGCTCCGCCCTAGGTTCACCTGCAACCTGGTCACTCACTACTTGTTTCGCCTGGACCAGCGCAACGTCTCACAATCAACTTCCCTCTTCCAACCTCTCGCTACGCCAACCTCCTCCTTTCGACTATCACAACGACACGACACGACAGCCCCGTAATCGCGAACTTGTTCTCCTGCAACATCAAACTTTTCGCGCTATTCCGACCGATACCCTTTTGTTATTTTCTAGCGACTCAAACATCTCCAAACCACAGCCAAAATGCCTGAGCAGGAAGCCCCTTACGACCCCTATATCCCCAGCGGCCAGGCTGGAGCCCAACAACAGGGCGCTGGCGGCAATGCCAGAACGCAGGCGCTACAAGCTGTAAGTTTGTTTTGATGATATTCGTGATGCGCGAGTGTTTTTTGTATGGTTATGAGTTGCGACACCTGGCGACCAGGCTGTTCGATGACGGATGACGGATGACGCCTCCTTTTGGTAATTCGCAAACGATTTGCGATAGAATCGCAATTTTTCGAAGAGCCATCAACCGGCCACTGGCAAATCATGCGATAATACCCTAAGAGCAATTATGCAGCATCATGATATCCGTTCCGAGCAACCCGACCAAACGCCACTTGCATCAATTTGCCAATGCTTGATGGGTTTTCGTCACATTCTGGCTATCTTGCCACCAGACGATACCTGTGTCCAGCCCACGCCGCACCCCAAAAACACCAGCGCTGCAATGTCTCTGGTGTTGGATATGAACTAATGCAGTCGGCAGCAAATTGATGATACCGTGGGTGTGATGCGTGACAACATCAACAAGGTTTCTCAACGTGGTGAGCGCCTCGATGCTCTTCAGGATAAGACCGACAACTTGGCCGTCTCGGCACAAGGTTTCCGTCGAGGAGCCAACAGAGTCCGCAAGCAGATGTGGTGGAAGGATATGAAGATGCGAATGTGTCTGATTATCGGTATCATCATTCTGCTGGTCATCATCATCGTCCCCTCTGGTATGTGTTCGATTCGTCAAAGATGTGTTGTTGAATATCCTGATAATCCTCCCTAGTTGTGGCTACTCGTTAGTAGCCCAATCATCTGTTTGGGTACTACTTGGTCCTTACGATACACACGCTGGGACATGACGACATCGAATATCGCAAGCTACGACCATGGGAAATGGAACTTTTGGGCAACTGGCCATTATTGCAATGGAATATGATTTGAGCACGATGGAGTTTGTTCACGTTGGGTCCCGGTCAATGTTATGCTGGCAGTTTTTGCTCCTGGGGTGACTTACTACTGATGACGAGGTCTCAGTATCGCTCCTGGAACTTCAGACCGGGCTGGATGTTTGAGATTAGGCGTTCCCCGATTAATTGAGATGTATACCTTTCCGCGGATCTTTGTCATCAGACCCGGCTCCTCGTGTTGCGTCATTGGTGGCAACGAAGCGGCAGTCCGCTTGCCAGACCGAAGATAGGAATGGCAAGTGAGAGTCCATGATTTCTGAGAGCAGAGGATCGTGATCAGCTGTCTAATTCTTGCAGAATCCCTTCTTGTTAGTCCATTTCTTTAATAGGAGATTTCTATCACATGACGAAAGCTCCAGTTTCATAGCAACCCAGGGTGATTAAAATAAAACTTTCCTGAGACGTGGGCAGCCGGTATTTGGATGAACTAGACCATGCCTTAAACAATAGTTGCTCCGAAAGTGGAACTTCTCTGTACACATGGCATCCTGTCCGTTGAAGATGAACGAAAGAGATCCCTTACAGGCTCAAGATTTGACGTACCAGAACCATGGGTCCTCTGTTGGCGTCATTTGGTAGTGGGCTTCTTCTGTAAGTGCATGGGTATTGTGGGTAGGAGTAGATTGATAACGCCGACTGATTGATAATGCCTCATCACCATCTGAGCTTTTTTTTTCTTGCATCAGGGAATGTAGCCGTGTTTGGTTACTGGACCTCGGTGGGTTTGCCTTGGTAAAAAGTTCTGCAGCGGATGAACGGGGGCGTTTTCACTATTGCTGCTTCACTGTAGATATTTGAACGCAACAATGAACGAACGATACCAATATTAAGTCAAAGACTGATTCTCGCCCATAGTTACAGGCCATAGACGAGACCGCCTGAACATGGTATTTTTCATGATGGAGCTCAACGGAAAAAAAAATTCTATCATGATGCAACGGAGACCGGCAAGGCAACCCCGGTCAGCTAAGGGTCTCCAAGCGGTGTCGGATCGATGGTGGATGGTTAGAGGGACGATGACTCCAAGGAATATGCGAGTTGTGCTTTGAAGAGATTGCAAGTTACAATAACAGAACTATCGGAGGCCATTGCCTCGACTTCTAACACGATTATACGGGCATAGAATAATTGTGCATAATGTAGTTGGTTACACATAAATCTTAACAGCCCTGTTGCCCCTCCATTGGAAGTGACCCCAGGTTCCTAGCTTTTAAGGTACAACACCTTTTTAGTCTCCACTGACTCACCCGGGCCTTATCTTGCCGTGTGGGCCTCTCGATCTTCTCTCTAAAATAGTCAACAGTCCTCATCCTCTCTTCCTCATCCCTCCCCTCTGTCCATTGCACGATCTCCCTGCCATCGTCGAGTCAATTGGCTTAAGCAAGATGTTTTCCGCCACTTCTGGAGCTTTTCGGGCTGGTGCCCGACGAGTCGCTCCCCGCGTCGCTCGTTCCAATGTCAAGACTGCCGCTCCGACTGCGCTCCGATCCATCAATCCCAACCGAGCCCTCTCTACTACCAAGGCTCTCGCCTCTTTGCCTGGCCGCGATAGGACTCGGGAGATTGTTGCGCAAACCATCAACAGCATTGGCAGCAGGAGGGAGGGTGAGCAGTACCTGAAGCTCTTCACCTCGGTTGAGTCCCAGAAGTTTGCTGTTATCAAGGTTGGCGGGGCCATTCTTTCCGAATACTTGGATGAGCTTTGCCGAAGTCTCGTTTTTCTTTCCGAGATGAATCTTTATCCCATCATAGTCCACGGAGCTGGTCCTCAACTCAATAATCTTCTCGAGTCAGCTGGTGTTGAGCCCCAGTTCGAAGAAGGTATCCGAGTTACTGACGCCAAAACCTTGGGTATTGCTCGCAAGCTTTTCCTTGAAGAGAACTTGAAGCTTATTAACCGACTGGATGAGCTCGGTGTTGCGACTCGATCGATTAGCGGTGCTTTTATGGCTGATTATCTTGATAAGGAGAAGTGGCAGTATGTTGGCAAGATCACCAAGGTCAACAAAGATGCTATTGAGAAGTCCATTGAGGCTGGCTATATCCCTGTCCTTACTTCAATGGCTGAATCTGAAGACGGCCATCTCCTTAACGTCAACGCTGATGTCGCTGCCGCCGAGCTTGCCCGTGCTCTTGAGCCCCTGAAGGTTGTTTATCTGTCAGAAAAGGGTGGACTGTATGATGGTGATGGCGAGAAGATTTCTACTATCAACTTAGACGCCGAATTCGACCACTTGATGGCTCAGCCTTGGTGCCGATACGGAACGCGACTCAAGATCAAGGAAATCAAAGAATGTCAGTAGGCCAGGTGACGTTATGCAGACTTATAGCTGACCATTCCTAGTACTGGACACACTCCCCCGCAGCTCATCCGTTGCTATTATCCACCCCAGCGATTTGCAAAAGGAGTTGTTCACCGACTCCGGTGCCGGTACCCTCATTCGTCGAGGAGACAAGATCCAGCGAGTTTCCTCTGTCAACGAAATTGGGGATATTTCCAAGTTCAAGGAGACTCTGGCCCGCGACCGCCAGGGTCTTGATGCTGAGGCCACTGTCGAACGTTTTGTCGATCATCTTAAGGAGAAGAACTTCAATGCCTACTACGACGATGGAATGCAGTGTCTAGCTGTCGTCCTGCCAGCCAATGAGGAGCGACCAATTGCTACACTGGCTACTTTGAATATCACCAAGGCTGGATGGCTCAGCAACGTCGCTGAGAACGTCTTCGCTGCCATCAAGAAAGATCACCCTAGCCTGGTCTGGACTGTCAGCGAGGAGGATGAGAACCTAACTTGGTTCTTCGAGAAGGCTGACGGAACCTTCAACAAGAACGGCAATGTTCTTTTCTACTATGGATGCGACCTCCGATCTGACGCTCTGGTCCCTGTCTACGAGGAGTTCAAGGCCCACGGCCGTGCTATGTTCGGCGACAACCTGGAATCTCGACTTCGAGATGCTGCCAAGGCCACCAGCGAGACCCTAAACGCCTCTCAGAGCCGAACTTGATCAAGCTTCCCAAACTACCTAGCTGCTACTCTTGAATATCTCACGATTAAAATTCCCAATATAATACAAAACAGTTAAGCCTTTCACCTACAGACCCTTATTGACGTAGGCCTTCTTCCTTATCGCGTAGCTTACAACAGAAGCGAGAGAGGAACAAATGATGTTCACTCTGAGTCAGAAGGGTTGTCAAAGAGGGACAAAGTATCACACAAAACCAAACTGGCCCACTCCTTGGATCAGAAGTCTTTGCGGAGACAACTGAATTGGGTGCTTGCTTTTGAGGGTTGTTTGGAAGCATCTGAGAACTGCCTGAACTATCGTTCATGAAATAGCTACTACAAACCAACAGTTACAATCACAGGCTGTGTTCGTCAGTGCCAGATACCCCCAACTATCACATCGGATACAAACCCGAAGCAGGAGACGTTCTGGGCCGTTTAGGTAACATGAAGTAAAGTAGCGCACCTAATGGTGGCCTTTAAGCATAGCAATGACAAAGAGAATGGGCATCGAGGATGGTACCAGGTTAGTTGAGTGATAGAAAGGCCTGCTGTGATTCTATCGTCACTCCGTCAGCCACCAGTCCAAGTAAAAGTTCACCAACAAGGAAGATATGTGTCTGTCAAAATGGCCCCCCACATGCATCTATGAGGCTGTACTTAATTGAGAATGAAGGCTTCTGGAGAGGGAGGGTGAGCAGGCACATATGCAGAAGATCTCAGACCGGAACCATGGAAAGGCTTGTATCTTGTGGATGCTTTGAGCGAAAGGAAATGCTGAGGGAGACGTATCAATCAGTGACCTTGTGTGATGGGGTACATGTCGTGACTTGATTCTTTGGGTTCTCGAATTATCAAGGTAGCAGATTGTAGGTCGAAATGCAAAGAGCGAGTACACTTGCAAGCTGGCTGAGGGTGCAGCATTATCTGTATGTTCGAGAACCTCCAAACGATAGTATGGATAACAGTTTAATTAAAATAAAACTTCCACTCGTTCTTCATCGCTGGCTCCAAGCTCAAGAATCATCTAGCACTTCACTCTTTCATCCTGTCGAGCTGGCCACCTGAGGATGAAACCAACACTGAGAAGTTGTGCTGTAAAACTGTTCCTGTAGTCGCGAAATAATATGTAGCAGAATTCAATTACGGGAGTACAGAGGCGTTGCAGGAATCAATCATCATTTATTGTAAGGCCGCCTGGGCTGTAAGGTATCCTACTGGGTTGGCAACTGGCGGCAGCTGGCAGTGTCTGAGTCTCGCAACAGCCCCTCACCCGGCGTTCGTTGTTGATTCAGGATGAATAGATGAATCGATTTCACAATGGCATTTTGATATCTATTGTTGCAAGCTCATCGACATCAACGACTGATTACCGTGCATAAATAGCTGGGCTCACTATCTAGGGTACTCACCGCAACGTACATCCTCGTGAATCTTGAACCAGATTTCTCTGACTTGAGCTCTTAAGTTATTTCGTCAGAGCGAGTTCTTTCTCATCCACAAGTTTCTTTCAACCCTCTTCCACTGCCAACACCGGCCTCAAGTCGCCGAGGAGTCGCATCATGCCTATTGTGAATCCCACAGCCACTTCCGTACCGGAGGAACCCAAGGCGTCTGAGTCTCGACCTATGAGCCGTCTCGAAATAGGCCTTATTGTGGGAGTCAGCGTTCTCTTCGTCACGTTGATCTTTTTCATCTTCCTCGTCCAAGCCCTGGACCACCGCCGTCGCAAAAAGGTGCTGAGGAGAATGGCCGAAGATGCCAGAAACCGTACTCCCGAAGAGGAGATGTTGTATCGCCGGCTGGCATGGCTGCAAGTTGAGCATGAGTCAAAGTAATGGCATGATACAAGAGAAGGCTGCTAATGAACATGTCGACAGGCATCATACAAAGCCTGCGTTGCGTATGGGTGGATAAAGACAACAACCCAACCGATCCACCCCCCGAAGTCGTTGAATTTCACCGGCGCAAGGGCCGCATCTCGTACCAGAAGCCGCACATGCCGCAGTCGGAGCCACAGTCCAAGGAAGCGAACTAATATCCATGTCTGATGCCGGTTGATTCAAACCTGTGTCATCCATCCACCGCAAAAATGCTAACCGTGGCAAAGCAGTCGACATGTGACAAGACATGGATATAGGATGCAAAACGGGCGTAGTTGATTGCAACCGACGTGGTATCGAACGTGCACATAAGAACTTTGCCTTCGAATAAAGAAGGATTGGGTTGCTTGCAGTGCAGTGCAGTGCAGTGCAGGGTTATATCAAGGCAAGGTCGCGGCTATGTACAGCTGTTATGGAGGCTAATGTCAGCTATCAATGGACGCCTTTGCATATTATGCCATTCTCTTATCATCTTATCCCGAATGAAGGAAAATGTAGATGATTATTTGCCAAAAACACCTAAACACCCGCTAAGCGAAACAGAAGTGCTTGATTTTATAGTTACCATGTGCATAGAGTAGCAGGTTGCAAATACTCCGTAGATAGCTCCACGGCGCGTCATCTGTAGTCACGTGATCGCCTGTCAAGAAAGCTCCAGCAGCTAACCCACAAGCCTTCCTACCGCCACATTCCGCGTTTCAAGCCAATTCCTTCAACTTCAACACGCGATATCAAACATCATTTTGAGCTGACGCCGACTTTGCCCTTGGCACCCCAATGGCTTCGCGATCGCCATCTCGCGGCCGTTACAGGTCGCGCACGCGCTCACCTGCTGCACGCTCGGAACGTTCTCGTTCACCCCAGCGCCGCCATCATCACGACTCGCGGTCACCCGCCCGCTCCACATCACCTCAGCGTCGTAATGGCCGTTACAGATCTCGCAGCCGCAGTCGGAGCCGTAGTAACAGCCGGAGTCGAAGCCGCAGTCGTAGCTGGAGCCGCGGGGCTCGCGATCGCAACGACAGAGATAGGAGTGCTTCCCCAGCCGCCAAGAGCACAAAGGTATGTCGCGAACAGTCATGACCAGGTTACGGAAACTGACTTAGTACGCCTAGATTGTAGTAGAGCGACTTTCTAAAAACATCAATGAGCAACATCTTTATGAGATCTTTGGGCAGTTTGGACGCATCAAGGATCTTGATCTTCCCATGAACAGAACCTGTAAGATGACCGTCTCTCATTTATTTGGACATCAACTAATAATAATCAAAGTTGGAACAAACCGTGGCACAGCATACATACTTTACGACTACGAGGACGATGCCGAGGCCGCGATAGCCCACATGCATGAAGCTCAAGTGGATGGCTCCGCGATCAATGTTTCCATAGTGCTTCCCCGTCGCAAGCTTTCTCCTGCGCCTCCAACGGCTCGGCGTGGAGCCAACATTGATCCCAGAGTTCCGTTTGCGGGAACACGTGGGGGACCCCCTGGTGCGGGCATGGGAGGAAATAACGGCATGGGTGGTGGTGGTGGAGGTCGCCGTCGAGCATCTCCAGGAAGTCGGTACGGACCTAGGTCTGATGTGTATCGTCCAGGATCGCGTTCGCCTTCCAGATCGTCGGCTGGCCCCCCTCCTTCCCGTGGCGGTGGTGGAAGCCGATATCGCAGTCGATCCAACAACTCTTTTTCATCTAGATCACGCTCAAGATCTCCAGGTCCCAGGCGAAAAGCAGCCGGCCGCCACGATGATCACGAGACAAGACGACGCGGGAGCATTGATAGTCGCGAAGGTCGAAGTCGATCTCGCAGTCGAGGACGCGGTCCAAAATGATTCACGAGCTCTAAGGTGTAATTAATTTGCTTCGATTGGCGTTACGAGAGGATAGGAAAAGGAACAGAATAAACAACGGCCCCAGGTTTTAATTAGCTCTCGGAAACAAGTTAGTCACTTGTATCTGTCTCCCGTTTGGCAAACTGACATCTGACCAGATAAAGGTGTACGTCTTACCATGTTCGGCAACGACGCTTGTTGAGGACTCTCAAGAATCTCGCCTATCATCTTTTTGCATCAGACCGGAGGTTCGCTCCATTCTGTTACGGCCAATCACTCGCCCATTGTCCGATTTATCTGTCAATGTCCCAGTTCAATTTATGTACGTGATCTCGTTTTGGTTTCGGCGTTTCAGGACAATTGCCGCGGACGGGGCCAGCAAGGATTGCCCCCGATGCCTTTCCATGGATATGCACAAGTCACAGATTTCGGAACTGGGAAGTGGAGGATAGACTTTGAGTGCTACTGCTCCAGCCACTATTTTCGAACGTATATGGACCATTCAGGGACCAGTCACTGGTCACTAGATCCCATCTACCATTTGTTACGATTCGCACTCTCCCCGCTCGACTAAGGGGACCTGCTGTGGGCATATGAGAGACCCCATGCTTAGTGGACTAAGTCTTGGCGCAACTCAACCCTTCACGATAGGTTGATCCAACCAACACTCCATCATGCACCGAAGCACGGCAACAGTGGGATGGTTTGAGTAGCACTGCCCATACAAGCAACACGGTCTATTGAGCCAAGACAGCCTGAGACCAGGCCGGGGTCTTAGTCTTGGCCTCAGCGTTTTTCACGCACAACGGTGGCTTCTCCTATAGGGCTGAGGAGAGGCCGGTCCTACGACGCCGCCCTTGCAAGCAAGATCCATGAATCGTGAGCGACCAGGGTATTATTTGGTCTTGAGCTTGGCTCGGGTCACCGTTTCAAGAGGGGCCGCTGTCAGACTGCACCACTCGCCATACGACAGTCTGTCATGCCCTCCTGGGCAGCTAAGTCGTGACTCAGTTGTCAAAGCGAGCTCGGTTTAAACATGCACCGAACACATAGAGCGCAGATGTTTGTCACATAGCAGATCTGACACCACCAAGGGTGTCTTGACAGGCAGGATGTTCACACATTCTCTTACGCCATGCATATCGGTACAATACTGGATAAGCTGTGTGTCACAATGGTGACATCGCATCTAGGGTACAGTACACACCCCCTTGCGGGTTTTGTGACGAGATCCCATTCTGCACTGGCGTAAATCGAGGCCGTGGCAGTTTTAAGCACAGCCGCACATCGCATCACTCTCGGCGGCCATACTAGCATCGTGTATTCGCCGTCAAGAGCATATCATACCAGCATGTGATCCACTTGCATGGCGCCAATTACGAGATCCCGGGGCAGGGTACGGGTAAAGGCGCTGCCGGCTAGTCAAGCCAGGAGATTTTTCCCTAATTAGCTGGAAGCCTATAAAGGCAAGATTCTGAGGCCCGATGGACAACACCTCGGCTTGTGCTGGGGTGTCGAGCCCCCTTTCTCACATTACTGCTTTAGGAGCCTTGCATATTCAGCATGGTACGACAGAGAAGGTGGTGTGTGGCGCATAGTGTCTGTTTCGGGGACCATGACAAGAGCCTGGTAGACGGGCAGCTGTCATAGGCCTGTATTCGAGTTTGGCAGCTGTCTCTGACATGGGTGCCGTGCGCGTTGCAGGGTTCAAGTCGGTTGTGCTACCGAGGACTTATGGTCCGGCTGCGTTTTCTGTCTGATCACTCAGGTAATCTTTACCTCTGGGGTCCCCTCGGCAGCCACATTGGGACCCCACCGATCTCTTTAGGATGCTAGGTGTTCCTTTTAAGTTGACGCTATCATACATGGGAAGCCGGTTTCAGCTTGTATGAACCACGGCAGGTATATTGAGCCCAGAGTCTAAGAACAACTTTACGCACATCATCAGCGTCCCGGCATGCCTTCTCGGGGCTTTGACCTGTCCTTGGGTCTCTCTGTTATCTCCCCATACACGGGATCTTCCCGCGGCCGCCTACTGCCGCAACCCTGCTATGAAGAGCATTCTCTAGAAATATGAATAAATGGCTAATGCTATGGATTCTGGTTGAGGCTCAAATCGCCGATGAGAATATCGGTGGCTGTGCCATGGTCATACCGGTACTTATTTAGCGCATACTGAAATATCTACTTGCCTTCCTTACTCGGTCTCCGGGCCCTGGACTGGCTGGACCCTACCCAGATGCGTGGACTCTGCTCATCTGGGCAACATGTTCGTCGTACATATTCAATCCCCCTCACTGGTTTGGCCACCTGATGGGCTCGGCGCGGACGCGTTGCTGTGAGGCGCGATGTTGGATACGACGATGGTGATCCTTTGAGAAACAGCGAGAAAGCCACCTGGTTTTAAGGCCTGATCCTGGGGCGCGGGTGCGGGTCTAGATGCCGTCGACTACACCTTGCGCAGCTGATCGTGTAGGTCAACGTGGATATCTATCGTGAACCACCTTACACATTGATCTGACGAGTATCCTACCCACCTGGCCAAGGTCGATGATGCGCCATGTCTTCCAAGGGCGGAACGTGAGCCTCATTAAGAGGATCAGTGTCGCACCGACTATCTGGAGATACTGGGGGCGGCAGTAATGTCGAAGAATAGTATAACATAAACCACCAGCCTAAACCAAGACTATCTATCGGATACCTTTTACCACTTCGACTAGTGTCTCTGGAGGACCAGAACCCAGTGTGTCCTCTATTTCTGTATTTCTTGTCCTGATGCCTCTGTAGTTGCAGGCTTTTGAATTCTCTCACATGTCCATAATGCCTCGGACTCATCCTTATCCTTACCTCTATCTTCACCTTCACTTCAACACTTTGTGTGTGGCTCACTGCCCGATGTCTCTCGAATCGCAAGATCCAGACCCTCCGCCAACACCTCCAGGAGGGCCGCGTGTCCCTCCTCCTCAGCCAGACCCGCCGCCGTCTCCTCCTCATACATGGGAACTGTTATGACCTTTGAGCGTTTCTGCTAGCAATCTTTGTTATCTTGTGCCAGATTTTCTTTGTCGACCAAGCCTCTTTCCGCTTTCTTGGAGTTACAAGGGTTCTGCTTTTCTCGAAGCCAAGATCGACCTCCAAGAAGAAGGGACCCCTGTTCCGCCACCCGGAGTTCATGTCTTGGAGATCGACCTCGTGTAGGACAGTTACAAGAAAGGACAAGAGGCAGGAGAGGAGTTTACGCCAAGCATCATGTCACTTATCATGCAGCACCAAGTCCGGAGTCTCATGCTTCTCTGCATCTCGTGGGGCGATCATACCAGGATTCAACATATGGCCCGAAACAAGACTTTGGACCGAACAGGCGGAAAGTACGGGAGTGATGGATAAGCCACAGACTGACAGCGTTTATGGTGTGGGTTGCGAGATGTGCATTATTTGAGATGGGGGTGGGAGTGGGAGTGGGAGTTTTGCCTGAGACGGACAGCCCAGTCCGTTACGGTACGGTACAATACAATACGTTCTGGTGCATTGCGGAGCGTACGGTATAGGTCACGGACGCCCTGAAGGACTCTGCCAGAAGTGATACAGAGAGCTGACTGGGGTATTGGTTTGTTGGGGATGCCTTGACAGATGGATGAGTCTGGCAGAGCAGCAATCCGATGATGCGGCTTGGCGCATGAGAGACTGACATGTAACTCTTTTGCTTTCGAGGCCTCTACCATATTGTACCGATTATGAATGAAGGACTGAGCGAGCGAGTTGCGGAATGGCCCTGATTTCGCCGTTTCTCATTCTGGTGGGGGTTGATGGGTTCCGATTCCGTACCCATTCATAGTGGGCAACGATACTGATTCATGTTCCTTTCCACCTCCTGGCTCTCTTTGGTTGAAACCGTTTCCATCGTCGCCGAACTAAGCTTGTTAGTCAAGTAAGGGCAAGGCAAGGCAAGGTATCTTAGTCAATTAGTCGCTGAGCGGTATATTACAACGGCAGATCTATAGCGGGTCTATCGCGTTTATTTATCCCGTCTTGACTTTACATGCATGGCCTGTCGTCCGTCTATTCGGCGTATCTCAATATTACCACCTGTAACTGTGGATTTATTTACTGTACTTTTACCATATTTGTGATAACGAATGACTCAGCTGCCAAGGAATGGATACTGGTTACGAAACATTTACGCGGTCTGAACCTGTTTTTCTCCTCTTCTGATCTACGGATTTTCTCCTGCTGTATATATCTCCGGGATAATTGAGTGAGTCGCCTCAGTAATAACATGATACAGCCAAGACTTTACCTACTTACACCTATGCTAGCTCAGCCCAGTCTCTCCAAAGATCCACATACGACGCTTCACTTACAGGCAAAGATACGATAACCTTGTCAATCAAACGCACCGCCCGTTCTATTCCCCCTAGTTACAGATTCTCGGGCTTTACCTATTAAGGTTGTCGGCCGAGACAGCGACAGGCTTTTCCATTTCTACTGTACCCCACGAACCAGGTGAGCAATTCTGGCCGGGTTGCTTTTGCAAGGACTTGAGATGCTTACCCTGGACCTCTCGGCGGCATCTTCCGTGCGCTATGACAATTCGCTGTTTCATTGAACCAAAAACTTGCATCTTGTATACTGAATATGGCAAGTCGTGGTGCCACTTACTACCTAGCTACTGACTGGATGACAAGGATTATCTGTGTGGCAATCATAATTGCATGCATAACAACCGCGGACTTGAACGGATCTAGATCTCTCTATGTATCGACAGTATACTAAAAAAAACTTCACCAATCACTTTACACTCCTAAAGGATAATGATATCCGTTCAAGTTAAAACCCCATCCGAACTACAGTACAAGACTAATGATCCATGTCGTCGGAAGACTTGACTGACGCGGAGTTAATGAGAAGTCCGGACGACGAGTGCCATGACTGTTGCGCCAAGAAGTTCGATCCACGTTGATCAAACACTGCTTGACTAAAAGCAAGATTTGTGGAACCTCAGGGAACACACTGGCAAAAGGCAGGATGTTTGCTTCCGTTAACGACTGTCGGGGTATTGATCGAAAGATAGAGAGATCTAAACTACTGCAAAGCCAACCGACCCAAAACACCAAAGCTCAAGAAAGCGAACACAAAACAAAGAGACCAGGAGAACACCAACTCTTATTACAAGAGCGCCATCCCCGCACCTATACCCATGATACCCAGTGCAGCGCGGGCAACATGTGCTGTGGCCCGAGGAGCAGCCACTCCCCTGCTTGACCTTGTGGTGAACCACGGTGTTGCCACAGCGTTGTTCTCAGCCTCATCTGCCGGTGTAGGTGTTGGCGTATTTGTCACTGGACAACTCGCGGTACAAGGGATATCCGAGTCGAAAACATCGTCAACGCCAGCAGACTTGAACACAGGATTTTGAAGCCAGAGACTAGGATTAGGAACCGCATCGGCCTCCTTTGGGTTATTGACATTGGAGATGATGTGAAGGATACCATTGGAAATGAGAAGGTCAGTTGTGATGATCTTGGCCGAGTTGACGAACTTCTCATTGCCAATTTGGCGGACGTGGACCTCCTCACCAGTCAATGTGGTAAGAGATGTGGCATTGTCAAGGTCAGTCGAGACAAGAACCTTGCCAGGTACAATGTGGTATCCCATGACACCTGCTAGCTCCTTGGCTGACATGCCGCTGAGTGCACTGCCAACCATCTCCATGGCCTGATCTCTTGGAGCAAAGACAGTGATGTCCTGGCGATCAGCAAGATCAGGCATGAGGCCAGCTCTGAAGAGTCCACCAAGAAACGAGTCAACCTTACTTGCCATGAGGACCTGACGAATACCAGAAGGCGGAATCAACAGACTGTCAACAATCTGGATGAGTCCACCTTGAAACTTGATATCGTAGTTGATGACTGTAGCTCGATTGCCCAGCCGGGTACTGAAGATGACATCGTCAGGTTGTTTGTTGATAAGGATGTTCTGACCAGCAGTGACATTGCTCCATTTAGGATTGAGAAGAAGTGTAGGCTTGACATATGCAGGTCCCTCCTTCAGCTTCATTGTGCTTATAGTCCCCTGCAGAATGTGGTACTGAAGAAGCGGAACAGTGACCTTGGCATCGTTCGGGTCCCAAATATTGGAGAGAGGAGAATAAGGGATTTGGTTGAAAGCATCATTGGAAGGAGCAACAATCTAAGAAACATCAGAAATTAGTCGTTGCTCCTGAGGTTAGGAGAACCAGATTCAACTTACCGTGACACCCTCATAACTGGGCAGTTGCAACAGGACATCGGGAAATTTCTGAAGGCGTTAGATAACAGTCTTTTACTCACAAAGTAACACATTTCATACCTGGATCAATTTGTAGTACGTTGAAAGCTTGGGGTGCCTTGACAAAACACTGCCCAGGTCCATGGGCAGAGCTTGAGTGGCATCACCAGCAACTGCCAGTGATACTAGACTGGCAATGCCAGCAAATACTCTAGACAGAAGCATTGTGTATTGGTTTATTGGAAAACGAATGTGATGAAAACTGAGAAGGCGAGCTTGTAATGATAGGGAAATAGCCTATACACTATCTGGTCTACAACTCCAAGAAAGCGTTGACTGTGGTTAGCAGCCTTGTAGTCTCTGGTGCAGAAGTTAAGATAAAAAAAAGTTCAGTGAATCTGTTTCAGATAAATGAGTGAAATGTGAAATAGGGAGCGTGGTCAACACAGTCAAGGAGCGAATTCCATCCAGGAACGATGGGAAGAAATGCAGAAACCCGGAACAGAAAAAACGGTCATTCAACAGGGCTTAATAGGTCTCTCTAAGAGGCGAGGCCCTGACATCCTGTACGGATATCCCGCCAGTCATAGGAATTTTGGAAGCTAATTAGAGCCGGGTAACGCTTATGGTGAGGGACGCTACTAGTAGCCTCATCAAGAGAGCTTCCAGAACTCCAGCGCCTCACGAGTGAAACCCAAAAAACATCGCCAAGCCTCTGGGCTCATGGAGGGCCATTGCTATGCGGTACGGTACTTGGGAGTCTAGGAGTGTTGTAGCATCTGTCAGATCGGCGGGCATGCCGAAATCCGACCCCTGGACCCTGCTAAGAACCCTGCATTGCAAGGATTCGTTAGTGGCCCGGATCTCCGGATTGGGACTGACAACCAGGAACGAGCCACCATTTTATCCAATTGTATGAACCCGTGTTCACTTGAACATGATCAGATATCAAACAAAGTATAGTCATGGAAGATGTTCTGAGATCATCTCTTGGGCCGAGGCACTTTGTTTCTTGAGGGACATGCATATTTTTGGCACGCGTCCCGAGTAACCATCAGCCAATGCACCTTGGCATTGTTGGATCTTGTATTCCAAGAACTTCTTGGCCTGGGTGACAGCATACAAACCTCGTAAGGCTTATCTTATTGCTTCCTGACACTGTAAGAAAGAGGGGAAACCACCAGAAATAGAAAGTTGTGTAGTCAGTGATGAGACACGCCGTCATATAGCAATGCAAGAAAGCGTCGAACGTTGGCCTCGTGTAAGTGTCTGAGCATCCTCGGCCAGCTGATTACTTAAATTTGGACCATATAGTTTTGTTCAAACATGTCCAATGTACACGTAAAGCGCCCGAAGAAGCCAGCCGCTTCAACGTCGTTGGCTCTGAAACTGTCCCCAAACCCGTAGTACCCAGCCAAGGGCGATTTGATTTTCAATTTGACCATGTCCAGCTCGATCCGGAATTCCTCTTAGCACGGTGGGACGGCACTTGTGGCGTTATTCTCCAGTAAAGCTATCGGTCCCGAGTATGCGGTACGGACACCGCACGTTTTCCTCTGAAAGAGACAGACAATCCGCCAGGTAGGCAATTGTCATATCATATTCATCGGTATTTCAGCTACCCATAACCTCAGAGTTAGAACGAAGCACACACGGCTGCCGTACGGCAAGCTTTCTCGAGGTTAGTATTGATAGAGTTTGCATCGAGCCGGGGGGTTAGAGCACCAGACCTAAACATGTCTGGCCATTAGTGCACCGAGTTCAATGGATGTTTGCCGAAAGGCTACCTAGCTGGTCATAGATCCTAGGTCGGCTGGGTTCCGTCCGGGGCGTGCAAGTGGAAGGGGTTTTGAAGTTGCACCGGGCGTTGACCTAGACGGTAGCTCCTGATCGCCATGCATTGTTGGTAAGTGGAAATAGAGTTGAGGAGCTTGAATAAGCGGGAGGGTTGTGAGGTTTGTCTCAGCCATGGCAAGTTTGCTCTCACGAGCGACTCGTTGCCTTTCTACCGTGCTCGCTGAAGCTATAACGCCAGGTCAAACGGGAAGTCGGGAGAGGCGGATGATCCATGGGCACTATTAGGTACTATTAATCAAATGAAGCCATTGTCGGATGAACCGGAAGATGGTCGTAATAGGCAACCTCTGCCCAAGGAAATGGCGATGTGTTCATACAACTGGGGGTAGCGGAATCTCGCCAGATCACGCTTCGGTTCCTGCATAGGGCGGGAACTAAAACTCAAAGAAAGTTCTATTGTTCCAGCCATCGAGGTAGTGCACACTCGAGTTTGGCCTAAAAAGTTTGTTATCGATGACCACGCTGAGGATGATGGTGATGGTGAAGAGGATGGAATGTAGTGACCATAGTTCAGTGGAGCTAATACAAGTTGACGTACAGTGTTTTCGAAACAACGCACAGTGATATACACGACCAGATTGCACAGTGTCTACCTACTTAACACTGTACCTATACCTAATCCGATCGACTTACAATCCATCTCATCCCGTTCTTAGCAACTCGTCTTTGTCTTGCCAAGCAATCAGCGGATCAACCCCGTTCTCGATCTCTCCATACAGTGATGGCTTCATCATGTTCAGCTTGACTGGGCTTAGCCTTTCCTCTTCTCAGTGCCACAATTCTCTATCATCCGCCAGATCTTCCCCCTTAGCCAATGAATTCGATACGTGATCCCATTGTGCGATTTCTGGCATGAAAGAAAAATCTGAATTTGGCTTTCTCCTTGACTAGCTATTCATTCCTTACCTTATATTGGTTCCTGACTAGCCCAAATCACCATGGATCATGAATGTCACTGTGGTGTTGAATCTTATCACAAGACTTCTCCCTTCTAAACAAATCCAGCCTCTTCAGTTTTATTCACTTGAATCTCATTTCTCACCTGCTTGTTTGACATGAATAACCCATATCGAAAAAGTAGTTACGGCGGGCATGACGGCCCTGGCCCGACTGATATGTCACGAAGGTCTATGGACGCCAGTGGCCCTCATGAGGCAACCTCAACAGGATACCGCCACAGTACCGACCCTGGACGAGGCTCAGGTTCAGGTGGCCACGGCGGCATGTTCAGTATTCCAGAGTACTCGAGCCCTGCCTCAGAGTCTGAATCTACATCTGGCTCAGGAACTCAAATCGACGAGCGAAATCGATACTTTCACTCAAGGAGAGTGAAGCCAGGCGAGGTTGAGAAACCGTGGCTGGAAAAAACCAACCCCAAAGAAAAATGGGTGACCATCTTTCCCATTCTTGCAATCTTCCTCGGCCTCGTGGGTTCTGGCTTTCTTGTCTGGGATGGCATTCGAAGCGTAGTCAAGAACAAGTATTGTCTTGTTATGGACGAGGATTTCAGCCAAGGTCTGAACCCCAACATTTGGACTAAGGAAGTCGAAGTTGGTGGCTATGGGTATGTTGAATCATGATGTCTCTTTTTCGCTTACACGGCTAACTCTCATAGAAATGGCCAATTCGAGCAGACAACAAACACAGACGAGAACGTCTATGTCGAAAATGGCAAACTCATCATTAAGGCGACTTTGCAGGATCCCAAGTTAATGCAGAAGAACAACGTCATCAACCTTCTCAAGGCCGGCACTTGCACCTCTAAAGTCTGGTCGAACTGTGTTACCTCCACCAACTTGACTGCTGGAAATAACAGCGTGGTTCCTCCCGCGCGATCTGGTCGTATCAACACCAAGAAGGGTGCCAATATTAGGTACGGCCGTATCGAGGTCACCGCCAAGCTCCCTGAAGGTGACTGGCTCTGGCCTGCTATTTGGATGCTCCCAAGGCAGAGTGTCTACGGTGCCTGGCCGAGATCTGGCGAGATCGACATCATTGAATCACGCGGAAACAATTGGACGTACAAACAGGGCGGAAACGACATTGTTTCCTCGGCGCTACACTGGGGTCCCAACTCTGCCAACGATGGCTGGTGGAAGACCAACAACAAGCGAAAGGCCCTTCACACCACCTATAGCGCTGGTTTCAACATGTTTGGCTTGGAGTGGTCTGAAAAATATCTCTTCACTTATGTCAACACCCGACTCCTCCAAGTCACATACACCAACTTCAAGAAGCCCATGTATAAACGAGGGGGGTTCCCCGACGTGGATCAGAATGGCACCCGGCTCACTGATCCATGGACTGTCTCACCTAATGTGAACGCGCCATTCGATCAGGAGTTTTACCTCATCCTCAATGTCGCCGTGGGCGGCACGAACGGGTGGTTTGAGGATGGAAAGTCTGAGAAGCCATGGTACGATGCCTCGCCAACGGCTAAAAAGGACTTTTGGGATGCAAGAGAGCAGTGGTATCCAACTTGGACACAACCACAGCTTGAAGTTAGCCGAGTAATCATGATGCAACAGTGCAATGGCAATGAGGATCTATGAAAATGAGAACAAAGTACTGAGCAGCGATCCAGGTGAGAACATTGTTTGATGAGAGAGATTTAGATTGAATATATCACTTTGAGGCTAGTTTTACGGTACAAATCTTTCGATCTGAGGAAGTTCCTTTTTTAATAGAGTTGAATTTAAACGAAAAGGATGCCATGCAAGTTCCACCATACCTTCACCGTTTAACACATAGTCAATACGCGTGTCTCATAACATGTCTGACTCCATCTTTACGGCATTTAGACACCAAGATTCAAGTGCATGGTTTCAAAAATTCCCATCCCTTGTACTACCTTTGTGTTAACTCACATTATGTATCAACAGCCGCTTTTACAACTTGGCGTTTAGAAATCTTTTTACGAACCCTTGGGGATCAGATTAACACTGCAGTTCGTGTCCATTGGCTTTATGAGTAAGCTGAGCGGTACCAAGACCATTCATGTCCAGCTTTTCGGATAAAGTCCTGTGTAATGAATCACGAGCTACTCAGGCTACCGAGATGTTTGCTTCAGCTGCCCACCCATAGGTAACTGATTCATATCTGATCTTCTGTTTTCTCACAACCATGACTCAAGTATGGTGGATTACAATAGCATTGAGGAATTCAGCGTGTCAGGCAATACGATCAAACTTCGATAGAGACGAGTTAATGGCCACAAAGGCTGGTTGTGACCACAACACTGCCTCTTCGGCCCGTAGGATAGGAGCCGCCGAGCTCTGACCTTCTGACTGCGTTCTGCATGGGTGTGTGAAGGCGTCTCGTGCCAAGGCTATACGTATCTTGGTATTTGTAATGAATTGTTGGTGGTGTTTGAACCGGGTCTGCGGAACGAGATTCTACTAACATGTCGAAGGCGGAGGCGCCGAACTTCGGGAAGCGTAGAGGGGTCCTAAGTCCACCAGTGAATCTATCAGGCTAGTACAATAACGTCGAAAAGAGTTCAAATTGACCATGAGAGTTGCAGTGAGTTCTGGCTCGAGTGTAGGAAACCAATCCAGATCCGGATCATATGAACGTTGCGGTGCGCTTACGACTGGTATTAGCTCAAGGTACCAGAAGAAGATCTGCAATATGAGGGCTATAACAGGTGAATCAGAATTCAATAACGGTAACTAATTGATCAGAGAGTGATAGTTTCAGATACAGAACCGTCATATAACTCCAGTACACATCACGGTTTGCATCAAGATTCAACGCCCATCGGTATAGAGACTCGTCGCTTCTCTTCAAGATAAGTATAAGGTTGTGTGCTTGATGAGGCATTGTCACAGAGCCAACAGCTACTGTTAGTTTCGGTAAAGCTGAATCGCTGCAGACTCATGTAGTGCTTAGAGTCTTGTCACTGGGTAAATAGACGAGGGGAAAGCCAGTAGAAGAGAGCCAAGGCGTGTAAGTGAAAAAAAGAGTCTAAGGCGGAAGATTTTGATTTTGAGCCAAGTAGCCGTTCTACTTCAGAGCGGAGAGGACGGAAAATGTCCATGATATGATTTTGATACCGTTTCCACTGCCTAAGGAAGTCCTAATCCCATCTTCACTATTCAAGTTTGGTAATTCGTCATCCGAGAACGAGGGAACCAAATATAGATTTCAAGGCTCAACACTTTAGATCTATTGATGGCTGAGATATGATCGACAAATGTGTGAAACATGTTAAAGCAAAATGACAGAAGTGCGGGGGTGTGATATGTGAGCTCGGATGTGCCAAGTGTGCCGAAACACATCGGCACTCGAGCAACAAATGGGACTGAAGATGGAGAAGCAGTCTTCAGCTGTAGGAGCTCTTGGGCGGGGACCTGCAGAGGATGGCTATCTTGGCAAACTGACTCTTGTGCCAACCGTCTTTCTGCGATGGTTAGTAGTGATAACTGATAAGTAGAATCTCGATCGCTAGGATGCCGCAAGGGTCTAGGCCATCTGCATTGATGGCCTATTGATGAGTGAGAGGCCGGTTCAGGTCGGCAACAAAAGCACTTTAACCAAGGCTTCGATTCGCGACTCGCCAGGGACATTCGATGCATTCCTTATGCCATTCATTACTCTCGGGACGGCGCGAAGTTTGCAGCCATTAAAGCCACAGACAATAGTAGACTCTGGGTCGGCCGGTTTGGTACTGGGGAGGAATGTATGATGACAATAAATGTGGGCAGTACCGAGTAAGCGTAACTCCCGACCCCGATTAATAATGGAGGATACTTCTGTTTGTAATAAGGTATGTTGCGTTGGTAGTATGAAGCTGTTATTAAATCCAAGTTGCCGGCTGTAAGTTGATAGGTCAAAGTGAGGCAATACACAGTCAAGGCTTTTGTTCCTGCATCAATTCAAGCCGATGCAGGTACAGGCTCGTATGCTCCTGTCTCCACATCAGACTGCATTTCCTACTAACAAACATTGTGGCCGCCTTCCCTTTCCCGGAGCTCACAAACAAGCCACACCACGCCACTGAAGCTGTCACAGTGACACTAAGGGAGGGACAGATCTATCCCGCTTGCCCAATTTGCGTATCAATCGTGAAATGCGAGTATGTGATTGGTTTATCTCTAAGATCCCTCTAGGCCTAATACAGAACATACTTTATCCGCAATTCCACCTCAGCTGAATGTGACTGCACTCAACCAAAACACCAACACCATCGAAACTCGTGATAGTGGGAAGCAAAAGATGGTCTCGATATCAAAAATACAGCTGTAACTAAATAAAGAGGCCTCTTTATGATAAGCAGGCTATGGATCGATATGGAATCGCTCATCCACAACTTCATGGTCCCGTCACCCTACAGGTTCACCCGTGTTTACAGGTTCCGGCTCTCCCGCTTCAACCGGTTTGCAGAATCAGACGCCACTTACAGTACATAAATTCTTTAGATCCAAGTGGCACGGTCCAAGAAAGGCAGTACTTGCCACATTATTACGTTCTGACTTCCTGATATGGGTCGTCCCTATTGATCCTCTTGTTTGAAGATCCGTGATAATAGGCTCGGCTCTCGATTCAAGCTTGGCATTCACGAGCTGGATGAGGTATCGGTTAGGTTTCAGAACGACAAAATGCTAACAACAAGCTTTGTGCCCACATGGACTTGTCTCGTTTCCAGCCACCCGGGACAATCTCTTGAGCCATGCGCTGGACCCCGGTCGACTAGTCTGAGACACGCCTACACCAAGACCAACAGTCTGGGATCCTCTAGCCACACTTTATGGCTCCAACATAATCGTCACCCCTCCGCTTCTTGCGCGCTATTCCATCTAGACCTAGGGCTGTCCGGCTCGACGTTGGTCGTGAGGCTTGCCTAGGGTCTAGTCGTGGTCCTCCAAGTGGATGCCCATGATCCGCTTCTTACAGCTTCTGTCGCGATGCCCGACCTCATTGTCTCGCTATCTAGCCGCAGTGGCGTGGTCGCCGCATACTGGTTCTTCCTCCGGGCAAGAGAAGAAAACTTTAATATGCTTGTCCCCGATTCCTTGGCTGAGTCTGGCGCAGAAACTTAAACACTGAAGCTCAAACAAGTTTGTTTAATTGAACCAGTAGTTGCACTCTCTGAGGTTTGATCCTCTCATCTCAGACCTTCACTCACCACGATCCTTCGATCCTTCACTCCATCCATTCTTTCTTCTGTCATTCGCTCAATAGGTGCAACTTCCTGTCACTCCTTTAACCTGTCTTTCTTTGATAGAGATATTCATGGTTATGAGTCTTTGAAACTTCACAGTCCTTCCAACAAAATCCATATACGCGGAATTGCTTCTGCACAGATCTTCAAGACAGCCCAGTAACAGACTTCTTGTTCTTCATATACGACTTCTTAGGGTTGTTCTACAGCGGGCTTTGTCCCTAGACGCACAGTCTTTTAGAATCTTGCTTTTGTACTTGCCAAGTCTTCGACAAGCACCGTCAAGATGGGTATCGGCAGTTACTTCAAGGCGGATATCCCGCCTCAGACACCGATAGGACCTCCTCCCAGGAGGCCTAGCCACCGGCCATCAATGTCCCTTCATGCCCCAATCATCGAGGAGAAGATTCCTCCTGCTGCCGTAGTAGAGCTACATTCAGCAGCTGGGCCCAAGTTCACTGCAGGCCCTCCTTCAATTGCACCGTCATCCAAATCAGGGAACAGCAATCTTCTCGATGATATCAAGCATGAGGTTATGGTCAACTACCTGTACCAGCAGCAATGCTCTCAACTCTGGGTTGGGGATGGCTCTGGTGAAATTGAGGGCGTTCTTCTTCGCAAGTCTCGGGGCCAGTATATGGCTTGCCCACCTCAATTGGGACAATCTCCTTTTGCAATCGCTTGCACGGCTCTTAATGTTCAGGTATGTACAACTTGTTTTCCTATGGCAAGAGTGATTACTGACATATATCTCAGTGTGCGATGACTGTCAACTCTCGTGTCATCAAGACCTTCCTCCAATGGTCTCCTGATGCAGTGGATGTTCCATTGATGAACGGCCTTCGTGTGCAGATTCTGCCTACAGTAAATGACCTCCCCCGAGCTCGTAAACATCAGTTCGCGGCTTTCATTGCTTCAGATGGTCTTCTGGTTGTCTGGGATGATGATGCACTGAACTTGATGGCGCGCGCCAAGATTATCGAATCAGAGCTTATGGAGCTGGTATGGAACTCTGGCCAGTCAATTGATGAAGATGAGAGAGACTCTACTATTGCGGCGGAGTACGAGATTGATGAAGAGAGTGGTGAGATCAAGCCGGAATCTCGACCAGTTCACCTGCAGAATGCTGTCCTTGTTTCCCTTACACTCCTCCTCGTCATGGCCTCCCTTGGAGCTGCGTGGAGGCAGCTGGCCGTGGAGATAGCCATCGATGGTGACTACAAGCGACTTGGTCTCGTCGCTCTCTTCCCGATCCAAATATTCTTCTCTCTTTTCTTCGCCCAAGTCATTGTTGGTTGTTTGGCACAAATCTTTGGTCCAATTCGCCAACTGACTATCAACTCCAAGTTCTATTCAGCACGCCCGCCACGAAGACTCCAGGGAGCCACTTTGCCTCATATCACCATCCAGTGTCCTGTCTACAAGGAGGGTCTGAATGCCGTCATTCTTCCTACCGTCAAGTCCATAAAGCAGGCCATGTCAACCTATGAACTGCAGGGTGGTTCTGCCAATATGTTCATTAACGACGATGGCCTTCAGCTCCTCAGCGAAGAGGAACGTGATGCCCGTATCGACTTCTATGCCGACAACAGCATTGGCTGGGTTGCACGACCCAAACACGGCGAGGATGGCTTTATCCGGAAGGGCAAGTTCAAAAAGGCTTCAAACATGAACTTTGGCCTCATGATTTCTTGCAAAGTCGAAGAGCGCCTACAGCTCATCAAGCGCCCTGCCGATTGGAGCCAGTCTGATGAAGCCCTTGCTTACGAGCAGGCTCTCAAAGATGTCCTCGAGGAGAATGGCCGGGCTTGGGCTGATGGAAACATCCGCGTTGGCGACTATATCCTTCTCATTGATTCTGATACTCGTGTTCCTACTGATTGCCTCCTTGACTCTGTCTCTGAGATGGAGCAGTCTCCTGATGTCGGCATCATGCAATTCTCTTCTGGTGTTATGCAAGTTGTCCACACCTATTTCGAGAACGGCATCACCTTCTTCACCGATCTTATCTACACTGCTATTCGTTTCACTGTCTCCAACGGCGATGTTGCTCCCTTCGTCGGCCACAATGCCATCCTTCGCTGGTCTGCTATTCAGCAAGTTGCTTACCAAGATGAGGATGGTTATGACAAGTTCTGGTCCGAAAGTCACGTCTCGGAGGATTTCGACATGTCTCTTCGTCTTCAGTGCAATGGCTACATCATCCGTCTCGCTGCTTGGGCCGGCGATGGCTTCAAGGAGGGGGTGTCTCTGACCGTCTACGACGAACTTGCTCGATGGGAAAAATACGCATTTGGCTGCAACGAGCTGCTCTTCAACCCTATCCGCACTTGGTTATGGCGCGGTCCTTTTACGCCCCTCTTTCGCCGCTTCTGCTTTTCCAACATTCGTTTCACTTCCAAGATCACTGTTGTTTCTTACATCGGTACTTACTATGCTATTGGAGCTGCCTGGATCATGACCACTGCCAACTACTTCCTGATGGGTTGGTTCAATGGATATCTCGATAAGTACTACCTTGACTCGTGGCAGGTGTGGTTCTCTATCATCCTTGTGTTCAACGGACTCGGTAACCTCGCACTTGCTATCATGAGATATCGCTCTGGCGAGCGAACTCTGGGCTATGCCATTTACGAGAACTTCAAGTGGACTCTTATGCTGGCTGTTTTCCTTGGTGGCCTTTCTCTTCACGTGAGCCAGGCTCTTTTGGCACACATGTTTGAGATTGACATGAGCTGGGGCTCCACGTCTAAGGAGGCTGAATTCTCCAACTTCTTCATTGAGGTTCCCAAGGTCTTGAAGAAGGTAAGTTTTCTCCATCAACATCTATTACGGTCACATGCTAACAAATTACACTAGTTCCGTGTCTCTATGACATTGTCTTTGCTGGCCATTGTCGGTCTCATCATAATGGCTACCGCTGACTTCATTCCTCATTATTGGCGGATCAACGACTTTGTTGCAATCCTGCCCATGGCCACTGTCGCTGGAAGCCATCTCATCCTGCCTTTGGCATTGAATCCTGCCCTTATGACCTTTTCATGGTAGTTCTGGTTCATGTACCGCCCCAAAAGCATGTCTATTCCTTTTCTTTCTTTTGTACTGTCTTTACATCAGACCTTGATTCAACGGAGTATAGAAGGATCATACCCAGTAACATTCGTTTTCGTGGCTAGGCTTTGAGAGCCTGCCTGTATATATAATAACAGATAAATTCTGATTCAAAACGGAGGTTCAATTGAAGTGGATTGTCGAATCATTATTGCTTAGAACATTAACTTCTATTGATACATATTCCGTCACCTCGATATCAACAGTGACATTTGCTCTCATTCTACGTCTCACTCGGTGAATAAGCGAACGAACAGTGTAGTTGAAAAATCGAAAATCATCACAAAACTAGGGAGGCGAATCTGTAGAAAGTTTGACTTGATTCAAAGCCGTCTATCCCAAACCAACGCCTCTATACCATCCGTTCAGGTCTATCTAAGTATGTAAATACCATTCATTCTTCATAGCGAGATACCGCATCATGCATAAATGAGATGATGCCTTCATTCTCCTTTTGTAAACAACCGCCAGATTCCGCACAACGTGGAGACTTGTTCATATCCGCATAGTCTCAAAACAAAAACGCACATAAGAGCAAAAAAATCCAATGAACTTTTCTAGTTGTCCTCGTCGTCGGTGTCAGGAGGGTGAGGAGTACCCTTAGGGCTATTGAGCCATTCAATGTGACGAAGTCTGCGGCGGACCTCACGCTCCTTGAGCTCCTTCTTGGTCATCTTCTTCTTCTTCCTGGCCTTGAACTTCATATCCGAGTTGTCCTCGATACCGCTGTTAACAGCGCTGCTAACAACGGAGCTGGCGGCAGTGCTGTTGACGCCACTGCTGGGACGGCTGTCCTCAAAACGATCGAGACTGACGGCAGCGTTTCCTCGAAGGGCAACACGGCCATCACGGACGTGCCATTGCTCAGAGCAAAGGGCACCGACAAACTCTTCATTGTGAGAAATCAGGATAACACCACCCTTGAAGTCGCGAATAGCAACTGCAAGACCACCAAGGGAGTCACGATCCAAGAAGTTGGTAGGCTCGTCAAGCACGAGAAGATGGGGGTTGTTCCACATGGCTCCAGCAATGACGACCTTGACCTTCTGACCTCCGGAAAGAGAGCCAATCTCGTTGTGGTTGGCGATCTCAGGGTCGAGTCCGAGATCCTCAAAATGCTTAGAGATGACCTTGGGCTGAAGCTCACGGTAACCAAGACCCTCTCGGGAAGCCTCGTGATCGTCGAATTCCTGGACAAGCTTGTCGAATCCAAGCTCGGTAAGAGTCTCACGAGAGATCATGGTGTTGTTCTTGGGCAAGAGACCACGCCACTTACTGTTGGAAGTTAGTATTGCGCTTTGTTGTAAAACAATGGAAGAGAACTTACACTTCGTATTGGAAGGTCTTCTTGTACTTTGAACGACCAACTAGAGACTCGATCTGGCGTGGAGACTTTCCATCCTTCAAGTCAACCCACTTTTCCATCTGAGCACGGTCGGCATCTGACAGAACACGAGTCTGCTTCATGTGAACCTCACGGTCGTCACCGTGCTGGTAACGCCACTGAAGGTACTGGTTAGGGGTCTTCTCCAAGTGCATCTCAACGTGCTCTAGAGCGTGCTGCTTGATATAACCAATACGAAGGTTGGGGTGCTTCTCAACCTTTCCGGTGGTAGGGATAGTCTCGCCGGTAAGGAGCTTGATAAGAGTCGACTTGCCAGCACCGTTGGGGCCAATGATAGCAACACGAGAAGACAGACTCAATTGACAAGAGACTTCCTGCAGTGAAGGCTTCGTCGCACCGGGATAAGCGTATGAGACGTTGGACATGCGGATAATAGCACGAGTCTGAGACTTAACACCAGTCAGGATACCAGGAGGAGGGAACTTGAATTGGACGGTAGAGGCGGAGAGAGTGTAGTAGCTCTTGGCCTCGGGGCGAATCTTAACGAAATTGGCCAGGTTACCTTTGTAACAAGCCAGCTTCTTGTTAGGCTCGTAATGGTAAATATCAGTTGTGACATTGTCCAGGAATCCGGAGTCGTGAGAAACAATGAGACTGGTGATGTCGGGATGAGACTTGAGGTAGTTCTCGAGCCAAGCGATGTTGGCAACATCAAGATGGTTAGTAGGTTCGTCCAGAAGGAGAACGTCAGCACGCTGGAGCATAGCTCGGGCCAGAGCCAGCTTCATCTTCCAACCTCCAGAAAGGGAACCAACTCTCTCAGCCTGTCGACCCTCGGGGCCAGCAGTGAAGCCGAACTCGGCCAAAACCTCAGAGATACGCTCACGGCCTTGAGTGGCAATCTCAGGGTCCTTAGCAACGAACTCAAGAATGCTGATGTCAGCGTCTTCGCCCTGGTTGTGCTCGACATAGCAGGTACGGAGAACGTCTTGAGGAGGGAATCCCTCGAGCTTGCCGTTAGCAATGCTTCGCATGAGAGTAGACTTTCCAGCACCGTTGCGGCCGCAAAGACCATATCGGTGACCTTTGAGGAGTCGCAGGTTGGTGTGTGACAAGAGCAGCATACCACCATAGGCGAGAGAGAAATCGGCGTTGACAATCTCGACCTCACCGTCGTCCTCCTTCTCAGGAACACCGTACCGGCGGTGGTCCTCATCAACATAATGCTGCTGAATAGTGTCGGCAATCTTTTGAGGAGCCTCAGCATCCTTCACGAAACTCTTGACGTAGGGAGCAATTCTTCCAGAGATGCGATTGACGAATCGGTAGTTGACATCGATAGCAACCATGTCGGAAATATAGGGACGAGCCTGCTTCCAGAGGTCCAGGCTTCCAGCAAGGCCGCCGTTGGCCTTGATCTGCTCATCAAGAATCTTGGCTACATCGTCTCCAGCGGTACGAGCGACAACGTCCTTATCGTCACCCATAGCCTTCTCCATAGTGGCGAGGGCACGTTCAGCGATCTCGCGAACCTCAGGGAGCGAGGCTCGGTCGCAAACGCTCTTGACACCAGGGATCAGCTTGGGCAAGAAAGTTCGGGCCTCAATGGGGTCGTGGACCAACTTTGTCAAGTTTTCGACAATAACGACAGTCTGTCGGAGAACCTCCTGGGCAGTGGTGGGGTTGTTAAGAGATCGCTCGAGGAAAGGGGTCAGAAGAGCCAGGACGGGTGAGGTGACGATGGCGACGAAGGTAGTCTGAGACAGAGCGTGAATAGCCTTCTGGAGAGTCTGAGAAGAAGGGTGCTGCATGGTATCGATAAGAAGAGGGATACGAGGAGCAACATCGTCGTTGGAGAGAAGGGTAGTGAGAGAGTTCATGGTGTGGACGGCTTGCTTCTCGACCTCTGCCTTCAAGTCATGCATGCCATTCTCGACGATGGGGATCAAGCCAGCGAGCTTAGCACCCATGGCCTCACGGAGGATATCCTTCTCAAGAGCCTCCTCTTTGGTGCCTCCAATAGAAATTTGAGCCTTATCGGCCATCTTCTGAAGAAGCTTGTAGGCGCCAACGGTTCCCTGCCACTTTCCGGTCTTCTTGGAAAGGTACTCGGTAAGAGCAGGAAGGAGACCAGCGACGAGAGCCTCGGGGCTCAGGATGCCAAAAGCGGCATCGAGGCCATACTGGGCGGCCTCGCGGACGACAGCGCCCTTATCAGAGAGAGCATCGAGAGCGCAGCCGACAAGACCGCCATCCTGGAGGAGCAGAACAACCTCGCTGACAGGCTGTCGAGGGAGGAAACGCTCAAAGACGGCACCTAGAAGGTTCTGACTGGACTCGCGACGAAGACCCGACTTCTTATCAGCGGCAGCCTTCTTGATCTCGGCAATTATGCCGTACTCGTTCAAGCCGGCAACGCCAACCGAAGAGAGGATAATCTCGCACAGGCCATAGCATGCATCTATCGAAGCGGCCGAGGTCTTTGCAGTAAAGATTGTGTTGAGGAGGTCGTTGATGGTTTCTTGAGATGGCGGGGGCGGGGCCTCATTAGATACCATCGTCGGGTCCTGCGACGGCGGCGTAACGGGGTGAGGCATCGTCTATCGTTTTCTTCGTATAAGCAAACAAATATATACGATTAATGGGCCTCGTTGACTATTAGGTACTGCTCCAGGAGAGGACAGTAGAAATAAGAAGGGGAAAAAAAAGAACAACAAAAACCAACGAGGCCCTTGAGGGAAAAATAGGTAGCGAGCGTAGAAAAAACGCTGCTTACGATGGATGTTAGGTAAAACAAAGCGACTTTCATAGGTTGGGCGCACTACTAAATTTCGGTTTGAAATTTTTCTTATCGCTAGCGGCGGTTGTCTTATCGCCATCCACTCGGAGACTCCGCCCCACTAAAGCCTATCCTTGTTTATTTCCACGTGCATTCCGGGGACTCATTTAGTGGACTCTTGATATGCGATTCTAGAGTTACCGATCTAGAGGCAACTTAAATGCATTCCCTATTTTGTCAGTTACTAATTCGATTAAAGTTCTGGACATCACTCACTCCATGTAAAGCAAAAATGGTGTGTGAGAAAAGTGAATCTAGTGGCTTAAACTGACTGGTATCTAAATAAGTCTCAGATATGTATCACAGCCAAGGCTCGTCTTCCCAGTCAATGCCCGCTCAACGCCCGTATGTCAGTGGCTATACCATAAGTTACCGACTTTTCCAGAGTCTGTGCTAAAAACAAAAGGGGAATGAATACATGAAATGTGGTCGACTAGTTAACATAAGGTAGGTAGGGTATAATAAAAGAAGAAAGAAACAGGCATCATATCATCCTGACCACCTCACATGATGAATACTTCCCAGAAGCTACGCCATCTTGAAAAAAAGAAAATACAATTACAATGCAAGAGTAAAATTCTACTTCAGTGCATCGGCTAATGACTCTGTTCACTTCTCAGAGCCACTGGGCCTTGGAAACCAGAACTTCCAGGGACGACGTCGTGCATTTCCAATCCCTGAGAGCTCGATCTCGGCCGCTTGTCTCTTCGAATGCCTAGGCGTTGGTCGCCTTCATGATAATGCGCTTTGAACTGATAATATGTGGGTTGTCGAGGGCGGCATAGAACAACAATAAAGTTCTTGAACATATTGGCCTGAGAGAATGCCCGGAAACGCTCCTTCTTAGCAAACTTGTGTGAGTTCATGTACTCTCTGGTCGTTTCGCCTCGCGCCATGAGGAAGATGTGATATCCCATCAAAGCAGCAGGATAAAGGAAGGAGATAAACCCAAGGAATACCAACGCAAAAGGAACTCGGAAGTGATCGATAGCTTTTCCGAATGAGACACCTTCACGATTCTTGTAAAGAAGAATCTGTGTAAGAGAAGTGGCGATGAGATAGGCCGCGAGGATAGTTGCGGATGTAACAAAGGTAAAGAAATATCGGTAGTTACGTTTCCCGACACAGTTGTTGAGCCACACGCAGTGATGATCATGGGTCTCAATACAGTTATCGCATAAGCGACAGTGGTGGGCACGGGGTGGCCGCCAGATATTGCATGTTCTACAGTGCTTAACCGGAACTTCCATTGCGGCTGTTGATGATTCGGCAGATTTTATCAATGCCCAATCTGTTGTGGGTGGGCTAAGTTGGAGAGGGTCGTCGTTGTCGTCGACAGGGGGGAACTGGTGAAGATTTCGTGGAAGAATCTGACAAGCATTAGCCGAAACACACCTTGATTTGAGCAAGAGATAAAACTTACCCCAGGATCCGTAACGGAGGCGTGGATGAATGAAGAGAAACATACATACGCAAGGTATGCAAACACAATAGGTATCGCAGGCGATACATGCTTCCATAACCAAGGTGCTTCAAAACCAAAGAACAGGGCGCAAGGAATGATGACAAAGATACCAGTCGCAATATTAACAGGTCTCCCTCTTGTGTTTTGCCAGCGACCACCGAGACAGAATACTGTGTTGCCATCGAAATACTGATGAACACGTCCGAGATCGGATTTCTGACTCGACTTATGAGGGACACGGGGATGACGTTCAGTATGAGAGTCTACAGGTCTGAACTGTGGTGAGGATGCGGACGAAGAGAGTTTCTCAGCTCCTTCGGTACTGCGATTCTGACTTTGCTGGCCTTCGTTACTTCGACCAGGCATGAGGAAGCTTGATCGAAACGACCGTGGAGATTTAATCGGGCTGGGCAGGTTGTGTAGGTCCTTATAACTCTTGTCCACAATGATGTTATGCTGAAAGTGACCTGTATCGGAAGTCTTGCCTTGTTGAAGAGGACGAACACTATCCGTCAAACTCCCCGCGGGATAATGGCCATGACTAGGGCTCGTATTCGCTGTTATTCTGTCCAAAGTTTCTTGTTCCGTCATTTCCGTGCCTCGGGATGGTGGAGATCGCATGTTTTCGTCATTGCTTGTTTGGCGCTGCAGTTGCGCAATCGGGTTCGATATGATACTTTGCCGTGTTTGACTACCGCTAGCTTCGCCGTGCTCATCGAATCTTTGTTGTGACGTTGGCGATGTTGGTGACGTTGGTGAGGTGGGAGACGCTGGCGACATTTGACTCATTGTAGATGGGCGATGCGATCCTCCTCTTTGCGCCTGTAATTTCTGCGAGCTCATGGGTCGGAAAAAGGCATGCGACTGCAACGATGGAACATGGCTTCTGCTTGATAAACTTGGCGCTTGACTTGTAGAACCGGCAGTCGAACTCTCGACACTCCCTCTCTTTGCTTGTACGCCAGAAAGATATGTCTTGTTACGCAAAGACTGACCCTGCCATGGACCCCTGGAAGATGCTCCCGTTCGTGCAGTATCAGGCCGGGAACCCATGTCCGCACTTCGAGGAATGCTCATTCTGTTCTTTTGCAACTCTGGCCCGTCCCCGTCCTCACTCGCGATGTCCGTCATTCGAGAAGAAATGATGCTCGGCGGCCGGGCCGCTTCGGAACGGGAATTATGTGGCGCTGAGAAGCCATCGTCATCGGATTTCGCGGCCATAGCGATGGCAATGTTGAGTAATGGTGTCGTTCGCAGTCGTCTACCTGGAGACGACTTTACAGGAAGTCTTGATCGAAATTAAGGGAACGTTGGCGCGAAAGGTCCAAGCTCAGCCTCTCATTCAGAGTCTCGTTAAATTCGTCGACTGGCCAGTGAATAGGTAGTGTCGAATGATATCCAAAAATGAAATCGGCACGGTCGGCAGGTTGGTCGCGTTACGCAGTACTGTACAAAGGAGCCAAATGAAGGGATGGAAGGACAGGGGTGAGAGGATACGGGTTTCGATCGTGGGAAAAGGAATTAGGAGAATGTGGTCGCGAGACGGATAGTTAAGCAAGGTAGGTAGGGAGCGCACAATTGGAGAGTAAACCAGTAAGTAAAAGAGAACGTAAAGGGCGGCCAGCAACGAAAAGAAAGGTGATGGATGGTGACAAGATGAGGAGGAGGTGTATGCTTGTTCCTTTTTCCTGTCCTGTCTTGTCCTTGTTCCGGCTCAGGACTGGTTTCTTTTTCCAAGCCCAGCCCAGTCCAGCCTCAGAAACCTTGGGCCCGAATCCTTAGGTAATTGGACGTTCGCGCTCTCCCAAGCTGTCCTCGGGCCCCTAGTAAGGGGCCAGGGGCTAACCTCAGGTCACTGGAGCCCCTGCTAGCGGCGCTGGTGTAAGGGCTGTCAAAGGTTGAGAACTCCATACGATAACTGATCACGGAAAGTAGAGATTGTTATGGCTGGACGCATACGCCGTAATCAAAATGCTCTGTACCTTTCTCATGCACAGAAAGACGCCACTTTCAACAGATTGTGGAAACCTTCTGCAGCAACCCGTTTCGTTGACGTTTGACAGCCAGTCCCAGAATAACTTCGGTTACGGTAGCTCAGTTAATAATGGTTGCATTCACTTAAAACTCGACCGAAGCCAGCTAAATTTACTAGTCTTGGCTTTAAGAGGTTGATATGATCGTCGCTGCATCACAATGAACGAATCTTTCATGCTTTAGCCAGGGACAAGAATGGTGGAAAGCCAGCTTGTGGCCTGGTTATCCAGGCATCATCGCTAGAAAGCTCTGGACTCAACTCAAGACGTCATTCCTTGTAAATCGTGATGTTGCACGTGACCTTCTCAGCTCCCCCGGCATTGGCCAATGATAGTGCACGCATTCATCGTAGCGACTGTCTCCGAAATCATACGAGAACTTCAAAGCTTCAACCACCTAAGAAAGCCCCGACGTAGAAACCCATTCTTCAACAGCACACAAAAGCACGTCGTCAAAATGGCCTCTCGCATCTCCCGCCGATTCCTCTCCACCACCGCCCGCCGCTTCCAGGAGCACCAGAAGGCTGAGCTCAAGAAGGAGTCTCGTCGCAACCCTGAGATTCTGGTGCGTCATAATGCCTCGGCCCACCCTTGGAACTATGCCCAGCCAAAACAATGAGCGACGGAAATGGACCACGAATTATGGTTGCTAACGTAGATGGATGATCTGTAGATTCTCGGTGGTGTTATGGTTGCTGCCCTTGGCGGTGCTGGCTACTACCTTGGTACGGAAATCAATTGATATGTCAAAACTGAAGCAATTGCTGACATCGCCATCTTCAGGCCGATCTCCTACTGGCGCTACCTCCGAGTCTCCCGTCACCATTGCTACTCACCCCTGGGAGAGCGGCAGCTCTGGCAAGTACCAGTACCACCCCGGCGGTGACCCCAACGCAGCTCCCAAGGACGCTCCCAGCGCTCTCAACGTTGTCGTCGTTCCCAACGTCACCCTTCCCGCCGAGCTTCATGAAAAGTACAACAAGTGGGGCAAGGACGGATACCCTTAAATCACGAGTTTGGAATGATGTTGGAGCTGGCTACATGAACAAGCATGTATTGTAGGGAATGGGGGGGGGAGCTTATGAGTTGGATCAGTCAGGTCTCTCACGCCCTGTGTAGAAAGAAGAAGGACAAAATGGGCTTGATCTAAGCAACCACCCATAGTTCACATACGACGCGCCGCGATTTTTCTTAGCTTTGTGTCTTTCAACTATAATTTGACTTGTCTCTGGCCTCATTGTGTCTGTGCCTGATCTCTGGCTCACGGGAATTGACCGGGCGAAAGGCTGGTCTGGATATGTTCACATGGGCTGCCAATCACACCAGTGACGTGGTATGATTCCACATACGTCACAAAATAACTCTTGTTTCTCGTTGCTTCTTGGTATCTCATCACTCACTACTACAACACCCGGCGTTCCTTGTAATATCCTAAACTCCTGTCTTCACCAGTCTTGTGACAACTTTGTCTGAACTCAATGCCGACAACTAAACAACCAACGCATCAATCTCTTCGGAAGTGAATCCAAGAAGGTACAAGAGATCCAAAAGACTCTCTCCGTTCAGGCGGGCGTTAGCTTCCATCTGAACACGAGGCTTTGCGTTCCATGCAACTCCCAGACCTGCCTCGTCCAGCATGAGCAAGTCGTTAGCGCCATCGCCAACAGCAATGACCTGACACAGATCAATGCCCTCCTTGGCAGCAATGTCAACGAGAAGATCCCTCTTCCGCTCCTTGCCGACAATGACCCCCTCAACCTCACCTGTGAACTTGCCGTCCTGAATAACGACATGGTTCGCGTGGGCGTAGTCAATGCCCAGTTGGCCAGCTAGCCATCCTGTCAAAGGCTGGAAACCGCCTGAGAGAACAGCTGTCTTGACACCCAGTCGCTTGAAGGCCTTGATCAACTCTGGTACGCCCTTGGTGACATCCAATACTGGCCGAAGGCCTTCGAACAGGTTGGCAGGGAGGCCCTTCAGAAGAGCAACTCGTTCGCGGAAAGAAGCCTCAAATTCCAGCTCGCCCATCATGGCACGGTGCGTGATCTCGGCAACTCGTGCAGCCAGATCTGGGGGATCCTTGACATGATCAGCCAAAAGGTCAATCACCTCTTGAGTGATGAGTGTGCTGTCCATGTCGAAAACCACAAGTCGAGGGTGGCGTCTCCACACTGTATCTCGCTGAAGGACCACATCGACGTTCCACTCCTGCTCAAATCGGTAGATCATCTCATGCTTTCTCAGGTCATCCAGGCTCAGATATTCGGGTGATGGCGTAGGAGAGAGCGTGAGCTCAACAATGCGCGGTTGCTCCTGGTTATCCAAACATCGATGAGAGGAGTGAGGCTCATCGGCGTCCTGAGGAAGAGGGAATGAAGACATGAGGTGGAGGAATGAGGTGATGCATAGAGGTGAGATATAGGAACCATAGATGTGGTCCAGCTGCTCTGACTCCTGAGTTGGCGGCTCCAGAGGATACTCATTGGGATCGGTTGTCGGGGCCAAGTTGGCGGGCAGAGACTCGTTACTGTCCGCAAAAGTGGTTTTGACGGGAGATCTGGAGCCCTGGTCCTCACCCCTTGGCTTATAGAAAAGGGTCGCGATAAGACGATCCGTCTTCTCACCAGCTCTAGGGGCACAATTGGGGTGAGAGTACGAGTGGCTCAGTCCACTGTCGACGACAGTAGGGGGGTTCTCCTCAGACGGGATGCCATTGAAGGGCAAGATAGGCCTTGTCTGGGGAACGGGTGAGTTGCTGGTGTCCTCTATAACGGTGTCAATGCCGTGGAACAGCTGATCCTGTCGAGCTGACTCGGGTCGAGGAGGGCGGTACTCCTGGTGATCACTAAGGTATGAGCTGCTCCTCGTGGAGCCCAGCTGCGGCCGTGTGACATTCTGTTTGGTGGGACTTGTCTGGTCTGCCATTGTGTTGACTGCCTGTTTGTGTGTGTACTGTACTTGCGTGCGTGCGCGGGGTGAGATTTGCTAACGTCTGATTGACTGGCTCTGACTGGTTCTGGTAATCAATAGCGTCAGGGAAGAGCTGAGATACGAGGTTTTAAGCCCAGAAAGGAGACTAAGAAATGTTTAAATCAACGTAGATAGGATAAGCGATGACGCGCAAGCGCCTATGGTACAGCGAGCAACGGACCCTAGAAGCTTGCGTTGAATCAATCTTCAAAGGTGAGAGGGTAGTGAGCGTAGGTTGTCTTTCGCCAGGGCACTTCTCTCCGTGTTTAGCCCCGCCAATGGCTCGTGCGACTTTGACCTTACGGCTTCTGCGGCTCCTGTCAGGCTTGGTCTAGGGTATGATTGGTGCAAATAAGCCCGCAGCCTCACGGGTTTTGTCATTTTGATGAAGACCTTCAATGAACCTGGAAAATCACGTGAGTTTAATTTAACATGTATGCAACTCTGATGAATTGTCTGTGGTAAAGCTCTGGAGGTCGTAGTTGTAGCCCACAGTTTGTCTTGCTGGAGTCCTGACTTTGGTCATCAAGTTAGCTCATTGGGTTGGCGCCATATGGCTCGGTTTTGATAGCAAACTGTATGTGTAAACTCATGAAGGAAACATTGAGATGATGAAGACTTGGCTCACCCAGGAGCGAAAATCAACAAAATTGTAGAGTACGGTCACATTGATAAAGCAATGACGCAAGCAACGAGCTGGGATTATGACGTAGCTTGAGATTAGGACCAGAGATCTCCACGTTAGCTTGATAAGTCAGCACGTTTGGCATTTCATTGTTAAACCCGTATTAGTGAGCACTCAACTATCGGGACACGGCCTAACCTTAATCCCTCGTGCGAATAGTCCCGAAGAGGAGAAAAAATTGTTTAAACTGGAGCCAGGCACAACGGCAGTCGCACGGTTCCTCGGTACCGATGTTCCGAACCTCATATTGACAAAGACCGACTGCCGCACCGGCTGCCCGCCTTTGAAGCACGTCTTTTTGGGAGCATGTACGACGCCGGCATAATTTTATAACTGGAATTTAACTTGTTCGTTGTGCGTTCATACGGGTTGGAATACAGGCATCGAGCTGTCGGCCCGCATGAAGCCTAACTCAAAAAGTCATCAACAACTTTGATATCATCGATCTCAGGATGTGACAACACAATGGCTCATTCTTGCGACGGAGATACATACATACATCGAGTGACACACTATCATCGTAAACGGAAAGCATATTCGCTTCCTCCGGGGATACTAGAATTTCGCAACCCAAGCCAAAATGACATGATCGCGGGGAACCTGCCCTCGTGCTCATAATCATGCAATGGCCCTAGTCAGTCATTGACTCCATCTGATCTCGCCAATCCAATACATCCCCAGATCTAGATAACATGGGATTCGACTTTGATTGCGAGATGAGCCAGATAAAGACCATATAATTTCTAAGCGATGCTTATAGAACCTTCTGCTCGCATGATGATGATAACCTCCAACCTCCGGGGTTGCCGCTACCTATAGTCCCACCGAAGAAAAGGCCCAATGGACCTCCGGCTCGGCGGCTGTATCGAAGTTATGTCGTTGTCCGGGATGAGGTGAGGCAAAACAAGTCCCATCTGCTGGGCGCCATTTCAGGGCTTTGGTCCATAGGCCAATCAGGCTTTGTCCTGAGCGTGGCGCCCCCATCGCGAAAGGTATAGCGTCGATGTCGTGATCAGTCTCAGTTGCAACTCATAGTCGTTAATCCTCATGGCGGCGATTGCGCAATTGCAGCTCCCCATCTTTTTCCACGTCCTGGGCTCGTCACAGGCAGAATACTCTCGGGTTCGGACGATGTCCTTGCACATTACTAAGGACGCCCTTGATCGGGGGCACAGCGGGCGGTCGCCCGGACATAGCTTGTAAATCCCATACAACTCAGCACGTCTCTTCCCTCTCCGTCTCCCTCTCTCTTGACTTAACTTAAGAATTTGACTGTCCTCGTTCATTATCGTGTTCGTCATCTCGTCTTTCCAGTGCTTTAAAATCCTGCTCTATAATCAAATCAGCACAGTATCTGCGTCATCAACTCGACTAGAGCCTCTTCACTCTACGTTACCTTTGGCTGCCGATTAGATATAACTGGGATACGCTCCTCACCTATCCCAGCTTTCAACAAGTCCAAGTAACAACTCATCTTCGAAACACCATCACCGCGTCTTGAACATGCCTGCCTTCATCTCCCAAACATCCTCGCAGGTGTCACTCACCGACATCAAGCTTGAGTGCGAGTCAGGCTATGTCTCTGGACAAAACTCAGAATACTCGTCACCATCATCATCAACCACTCTACCCCAGGTCTCTCTCACCAAGGCCCACATCAATCATCTCAACAACATGCTCGAGGATATGCACCCCATGGACATACTTCGATTCTGCAAGGTCATGTTCCCTAACCTGTACCAATCGACTGCCTTTGGCTTGACCGGTCTCGCAACCATGGACATGCTCTCCAAGATCCAGAAGGAGCACCCAAACTCTCCCACTGTCGACCTCATCTTCTTGGATACCTTGTACCACTTCAAGGAGACATACGACCTTGTCGACCGAGTCAAGGAGCGATACCCTAACGTCCCTGTCCACATCTTTAAGCCCGATGGCGTCAACACTACCGAAGAGTTCGAGGACATGTACGGAAAGGAGATGTGGAACACCGCCAGTGAGATGTATGACTGGATTGCCAAGGTCGAGCCTCTCCAGCGAGCTTATGATGAGCTCAAGGTTGCTGCCGTCCTCAACGGTCGTCGACGATCTCAGGGTGCTGCCCGTGGATCCATCCCCATCATCGAAGTTGACGATGAGCGTGGTGTTGTCAAGATCAACCCTCTGGCCACTTGGTCCTTCAAGCAGGTCAACAACTACATCAAGGAGAACAATGTTCCCTACAACGCTCTCCTCGACCAAGGCTACAAGTCCATCGGCGACTGGCACTCTACTGCCCCCGTCAAGGAGGGTGAAGACGAGCGAGCTGGCCGATGGAAGGGCCAAGACAAGACTGAGTGTGGTATCCACAACAAGAAGTCTCGATACGCCGAGTTCGTTGCTATGATGGAGCGCAAGCAACAAGAGGAGAAGCTTGCTGCTGCTCTCGAGAAAGTGGCTCTGCCCACCGTATGAGTGCACTTGCACCCAGACAACCACTTATCTTTGATGACTTAATGATTGAGGCATTATGCGAGGCGTTTAAGGAGATAAGCTGGCTCAGCAGTTATCGTGACTGAGCCGAATGGAGCTTTTGGTATTTCGGGAATCATTGAACGGCGTTAGGAAAAATACAGGAAGCTGGGTGCAATGGAGGAATAGCAAGCACATGACTGAGCAGATAGATCTGTCGCAGGCTGCAGACAGAACAATAAATGAAAGAATCAACCAAACTTCTCAAATGTGTCTTTGATAGTGAGATCTGCGATATCAATTATGAGAAATGAGGTCAAATGTCAATGGTAATCAGGATCACGAGGTTGGAGCCACAATGATAAGCTACCTACCCCGCGTTAAGACATGAGTTTTCGAGCTAACAAAACATCACATCCCCACTGCCAGATTCTGATATCGTCTTATCTGAGCCCTTTGACCTACCCTTTAGTGCTACCTACAACTGTCCATCGTGACCTTTTTCAGCCTCGCGCCACTGTTAACAAATAAAAAGTCTTGCCTCTTGCCAATATGCAGGAACTCGCTTCTTCTCCGCCCGCTTTTGTTGAAAGAAAGAGAAAGATTCTCGAACAACTTGCAATTCCAGATACAGAATACACGGATGCTTCACCGAAAGGCTCTATAGATGAGGGCATCAGGGATCTCATTGATGAAATCAACCAACAATCCGGATTTGTCACTACTAGCAGCTGTGCAGGCCGTGTCAGCGTTTTTCTTGAAGGGCGGAGAGTTGCTGACACTGAAGGAGAAGATGAACAGGTAGCAGGTGTTGGTGGAAAAGGCGCTGGGGGAGCTTGGCTGTTCGTTTCCCATGATCCAGTACCTGACAAGAGTGGAAGTACAGACTGGAGCAGTTTATTTGGACTCCAGAAATGTACAGAGGCACAGGAGACATCTGGAGAACCGAAAGAGAGAAGACTTGTTCACTTCAAGTACGAGGCAATGGTAAGCAGAAATTGTGCTGTATCGAATATAGCGGAAAGGCATTATATAATACAAAGAACATTCATACTGAGATATTACGTAGATCCTCCACGTCCTCACAGCATCACCGGAACATGCTCAACTACTTCTGCGCTGCGGCCTACAGGCAGGGTTTCGTGAGTCGGGTGCCCTCAATATCATCCCGAATGGCAAGGATGCTGCCACTCCTATGGTGGCTATACGGACAATGGGACTTGCCTTTGAGTCTCTCATCGGGCAGCAAGTTGACGGCCATCGGCAACGCATAGTCTCACCCGAGTACCTCCAGACCCTCGTCCAGATTGCCAATGAGCGTTTTATCGAGAATAAGAAGCGCATTGAACGCTTCCAAAACGCCTTCAGAGACGCTATCTCTGCTCCAGTACCACGTCTAAACCCTGAAGGACAAGAATGGGAGGACGCTGCAGCGAGAAGAGAAAGGAAGCGTGCTGAGGGCCTGCGAAAGAAAGCCGAGCTGAAAGCCAAGCAAGAGACAGAACCAGAATCAGACCGCGCCAAATCAGGAAAGGAGGAAGACGCAGGACTCCTCTTTGAGATATAAGTTGTACACTTTGATTCCTCAACCTAGTTTTTCCCGCTACCAATGCCGTAATGTACACGTGCGTACCTGTCTGGGCATACCAGAGCCCATCACCTCTATATCTCTATAGAATCAGTCCCCATTCCCATTATCAGTTTTCCTTCTCTCTCTACGAGACGACCTTCTCGACCCAGCTCTTCTCAAGTTTCTTAACTTCGGCCTTGAAGTTCTCCACCTCCTGCCAGCAGTCGAGCGGCCGTCGGTCGTGCTCCCGCAGACATCGAATGACTTCATTGCGTGCTCCCTCAACGCTCTCGGGCAGAGGACGCACTTGCTTGCGTGACTCGAGCTTCTCACGCATGGCTTCAATCTCCTTGCTGACGGTGTACTGGCTCGTGCTGTTGTCATCTTTGAAATCGGCGCTGGCGAGTTTCTCGTGTGCTATTTTGAGAGCTTCGGCTTCTTTCTGCTGTAGCTTCTTGAGCTCCTCGGCCACGCGGGCCTGGATCTGGAGCTCGACTATCTTGGAACGAGAGGCATCGGTCTATTTAGAATCAAGAGAACGTGCATTAGCTTCGGTTGACGCTCGTGGAGAATATACTAGTAAGTCGATGCGGGTAGAAGTACCTCATTGCTGGATTGTAGTGAATCAACGAGATCTTGTGACAGTCCGTTAGGCGCTGAGCTGTTTATTGGCAAGCTGTTAGTCACTGATCGGAATATAGTAGCATACCCTCCATAACTGGATTAACTTACGCCTTCCACACATGTGAGGAGATTGGTTTCGACTCGCTGGAACCCATTGTGTCGACCGCAATGGCTGTACAACCGATGTTCAATGCCCGGCTCGTGATAGCCTTCCTGGAAATTTCCGGCGTTATTCGGGTGCGTCACGGAGCGGCGATCCGTGGCTGCCTGAGGTTGCGAATTCATCCCGTCAAGCGACGCCTCGTGTGGCGCTTGAGTGTGGCGCCTCACCTGCGACCGAGAATACGGTCACCGAAACTATTACACCACACGCCACTTGTATTGTAATTAATGCATGACATTGATCAAGGAGGCTTGACACAGGACGATGTCCGTGCTACTTGCGATGATGATTCAACAAACATGCCACTATCGGCAATCTATCTTCCCACAAACAGTGACAAACTCACAACACCGGCCAAGCCCGCGCTTATTACGATCTGATGTTGGGGTAACATGGCCTGTTCCAAGATCATAGCGATTTACAGAAGCCAATGCCTGCCGATGCAAAGAATGGCAATGTCACGGCGACCCAGCTTACGAAGTCCTGCTGTAAGGTCGCGGCTTGACTGGCCGATAGGATTCAAGGATTAACGCAAGCATCAGGTTCAGGACAATCTCCTCAAGGGGCCTTGAGGTTTCCATTTCTAGAATCGAGATAGCGCCCGCTCGTGGGGCTGTATACATCGGATGTAGCTTACCAAGGCGTCGGAAGCGAGCATTCAGGCACTAGATAATTTTATCTGTGACGCCAAGACAGTTGACTTGATAACAATGTGCGCCAAAGGATCAAGAGCCTCGTGGGCCTGGATATCCAGCGGTCATTTTTCCGTTATCATGCTAGACGGCGGACAGGCTAGCTGGGCCGCAGGATCAAACTGACGTCGAAACAGAATTCCATCAACCACAGAACGAGAAAATATGAAGATTGCGGGCCGCGTCTGACCCTTGGCAATGATGTTTGCAGGGAGCATCTTTGAATACCTTGTCTCTTGAGGCTTTTGGTCCGCATTGGCAATCTGTTGTGCTAAGCGAGGAGACGAAGCCTTGAGTTGAAAAGTCTTGGTGAAGTATGGGAGCTGCCATCATGGTTGTGGTTCATGGCATGACAGATGCCCCTCATGGTTTGCCGTCTAAGCCGTAGGATGTTTCAGTCAGCCCATTTTCATCCACTCTGAGCAGGATTGCGTCAGAGGAACAATGAGACGAGAAACTAGAAACCGATGCGTTTATCCAAACATCAAACAGGAAACATTTTGTCGTCTGGAAACGTGTCGCGGCGGTGCTGAACTTGAGCTTGTGATACGAGAGCGAGCGTTCCTGACCGGATGCCTCTGAGAGAATGAGTCGTTGGCGGCAATGCTGCGGGGCATTGAGTGGCTACGAAGCGCTGTAAGTGCTCAAGTGCCCACATTCTTGCAGCAGGTCTGGCCTTTGACAGCCAGTCCACCCCTGAAGAGTTGGAGCAGAAAACTTGGAGTTTCCCATTCGCCATTCCAAAAGGGGGCCTGGGTGGTCCCCTGAGCAAGGGCCAGCAAGTGGCTGGTTTCAGAAGCATTGAGTTACCAGGATCTGCCAACAAGCAGCCACTAAATAATGTTCCTTTTCCGCCGGAGGCCTAATTCTGAGATCTGCTAGCGACATCTCTCGCCCAATTGGCCATATCTTGCGAAGCCACGCCGTTGCTGGGAGTGCCCCTGCCGTGCTGCAGCTGATGGAGGCTTTTTAGAGTCAGGTGCTAAAGTTCCTAGGCACTTGTGTAAGATGCGCTTAAACGCTCGTGGTTCGTTGTGCCATGAATCTTGTAGCTCTTGTATTGTAAGACATCGGAAGACGTAGTGTAATGCGCGGTCCAACCAGATCGATATGGATTGAATTCTCGGCTTTACGGCTCATAGCTGGAAACAGCACGCCCTGCAGGGGGTCCCAGTTATATCCATCCATCCAGACTCTGCGGTGCCGAGCCTAGAAGTCTGTAAGGGGCTCCTTGTGATAGAGACGAACAGGGAGGGGATCCTCTGCCATGCCATGCCCTGCTGTGCGAGTAAATTCTTTCAGCGCCAAGACGAGTTGTACACAGCCTTTTCGGCTAAGTTGAATGCTGATTGCCCACTGTATCTGGGCTGACAAGTCAAGTGGCGGACTAACTTGAGCTGGGGGGACCCGTTTACAATTACATATTATCACAACGTCTGCTCCGCTGGGCTTCATGTATTGCCTCTTCATTCCTCTTGGTCTTTGCTTCGTGCCGTTTACGGTGGTTTTTTTTTCCCCCTGTTTTATTTTTATTTTTGTCTTCTTTCGTCCTCTGGACCATTGAAACATTCTTAGCTGAGGCTGGCCACTCTCTACCTCAATCCGCCTGACAAGACTGCTTTCGTCACTGTCGACCACTGTTCACCGGTTCTCGCCCTCGTGTTTGTCTCTGCTTGGGGTTTCGAGTCTCAGAACAGGTTGAAACATTGAAAAACAACCGTTTCCCGCTTGGCTTCGATTGTCATTGTTTCCTCCGGTCGATCATTCATTATTTGGGTATTGTCTTGTGTGTTGCGACAAAGCGCCTCAATTCCTACCTCAATTATTCCATTCACTATCATTCTACTCGCGCAAGCGCCCAAACGTCAACGTCGATCGTCTTAAACGCCTGCCTTTATCGATTGGCCTGTGTCTCAATTCGCCCTTGCCCTTCACTTACTCGCGGCAATTGACATCGACCCGTTCTTTACCGCTGATCCAAATCCGCCCAAAGTTGGAGATCGTCAGCCTGGCCTGCTTTCTTTCCAACTGCAACTGGGAACATCATCACCTTGTGGACGAGGTGAAGACGACTTGGACTTCCTACGTCATTGAGAACTGCCTTGTAGCGACAGTGATCAATACCCAAGTCAGCCTTGTTCTCCGCGGATCGTTTATTGTTCTTTGCCTTCGCGCTGCGTTACATTTTGTGTTGAACACACCTTCACCAGCACCAAATCTCCCAAGTCACCACTGAACATCTCGCTCGCCGATCACGATTTATCGACACAAGCGCCAAGTCAATCATTTGTTTACCATCATGTTCTGACACCAAAGAGCGAACACAAGGAGGAACAGCATACACCTACTTTCTTTAAAACCACCACTGACCTCTTGACTCTTATTCGGGACCTTTTGTTCGTCGCACAATTATATTGTCCATCATTCATTCACAGCGAACTGCGAATTCTCCCTCTTTATTCGCCCAAAGAACCGGATAAAAAGAAGCCGACTCTCATTTCCTACTACACTTGCTCCCAGAGAGCAACTACTTAACAAGATGGATTTCACACGGCGCAGGATCGCCGATATCAGCTCATACATACCAACATCAACCCTCAAATCTCGTGGCGAAGCCGTTCCTGCAGATGCTGAGGCAACTCCAAACTATCACTCAAATCTCGATGGTGTAAACCAACCTATGAATTTACTTTTTAAAGATGCCTTGTGGTGGACCTTGGGCATCATGGCCCTTGTTGTTCTGTCCATCAGAATAATTGAGATCCTGTGGATGAGACTCCGACAGGTGTCTGCCATGAACGTGTCCGGCTCCAAACAAGCGTACTGGAGGATATCTCAATGGAGCTGGATGCCAAACGTCAAGAAGAACCTCATATACGCTCCTCTGTGGAACAAACGTCACAACCGAGAGTTCAAGCTATCCTCTGCTATTAGCATGGGAACCCTTCCTTCGCGACTTCACTTCATCATCCTCTTCATCTACCTGGGCAGCAACTTCGCCTATATGTTCGTCCTCAACTGGCACAATGAGAACAAGCTTGCTTTCTGTGCCGAGTTACGAGGCCGCTCAGGAACCTTGGCGCTTGTCAACATGGTGCCCTTAATTATTTTCGCTGGGCGCAACAACCTCCTCATTGGCCTGCTCAAGATCAGTTTTGACACCTACAATCTTCTACATCGATGGATGGGTCGTATTGTGGTCCTCGAGTCTATTATCCACACTATCGCCTGGCTCATTGTCGCCGTGGATGACTTGGGTTGGGGTGGTGTTGGCCATAAACTTTCCCATGGACTTTTTGAAGGCTCGGGAGCCGTTGGCACGGTTGCTATGACCTTCCTCCTTCTGCTTTCCGTTTCGCCTTTGCGTCATGCCTTTTACGAGACTTTCCTCAACGTTCACATTGTCCTAGCCTTCGTTGCCTTCGTCGCTACGTGGATTCACTGTGCTTCGTCTGCACTCAAAGGTGGCCTACCTCAACTTCCCTGGATCATGGCCATCATGGCCATCTGGTTCGCCGACCGCCTCGCTCGTATGCTCCGGATTGTCTTTGTCAACTGGTCTTCCAAGGGATGGACTGATGCGGTGTGCGAGGCTATGCCCGGCAACGTCACTCGAGTCACCCTCCACTTACCCCGATATGTCGATATTGAGCCTGGCACTCACGCATACCTACGCTTTTGGGGTCTTTGTGCCTGGGAGAGCCATCCTTTCTCTATCTGCTGGGTCAATCATGTTCGTGATAACAGCTTACCAATTGCGGAAAAGGATCCTCTCCACGCAGTCGACAGGTCAACCATGACTACTACAGTGTCTTTCCTGATTGGAGCCCAGACAGGTTTCACTAAGAAGCTCTTCGACCGTGCCTCCAGATGCCCGCGAGGTCTCCGCATCAAGGCTGCGATGGAAGGTCCCTACGCCGGACATAACAGCCTTGATTCATATGGCCATGCAGTCCTCTTTGCCGGCTCGACTGGAATTACTCACCAAATCTCGTACATTCGCCATCTCCTCGAAGGATACAACCAGGGCACTACTGCTGCTCGACGCATCACACTTGTCTGGATTATCCGCGAATACGAATCTCTCGAGTGGGTGCGGCCCTACATGGATACGATTCTTCGTATTCCAAACCGAAAAGACATACTCCGCATCCAGATCTTCGTCACCCGTCCTCAGAACCCACGCGATATTGTCAGTGCTAGCGCCACGGTGCGTATGTTCCCAGGACGGCCAAACGTTCCCCTCATCCTGGCCCGAGAGGTGCAAGAGCAGATGGGTGCCATGTGCGTCACAGTCTGTGGCCCTGGTGCTCTTGCTGATGATGTTCGGGGTGCTGCCCGAGCAGTGCAGGGCTCAACCGTGGTGGACTTTGTAGAAGAAAGCTTTACGTGGTAAACTGCAACGAGAGTGGTGGAAGTAATCAAGAGGTTTCCGTTCGAACTGTACATACTTACGGCAAGTGGGGGTTATTTCATGGAGGGAGGTTGATATCATGGACAATCATAGCGTAAAAGCGTTTCCATAAAGCGATCGTATTATTAGAGATCTTAAGAGAACTATCACTGGGACGAACCACATTTTTGTTTATATTAGTGACATGTTTAACTATAATCCAGGACGTGGGAACACCATGTACTTATTACCATACCCGGTCCCTTAATTGATGAGGCTCAGGCAAACCTAAGGTAGCACATGTGATTTCCACCCAATTAAGGTTCCGTTGTCAGATCCAAAGGTGTGGAGAACTGAGTTTCTCTCTCCTTCCCCGTCCCTGCCTGCCCCACCAACGTCTTCTCTCAGGGCAGGTGGGTTTCAAAGTTCACTGTACGTTTAATGGAAAGAAGTACGTACCTGCCTCACGTCGCGTTTACCATCACCAAGTACGCGATTTGTGCCACAACTAAACCTTTTTAACTTCAACAAGGCGCTAAGATATTACAAGTCCTCAACGGATGCAAGAGCATAGCTGGATTGGATTCTAAATTTAATACCTACATTTGTACGACTTGCCCTATTGCACGAATGCCTACTCGAACACATGATTCCCCGTCGCATTCGCGATCGCCGTCGCCGCCCTCAAGAGCGACACCAGCGCATCGAAATTTAGCAGTCAGAGAACGGGATTCAAGTCGCTCCGCATCTGGATCCAAGAGGAAGAGAGCGGACACAAGAAACGGAGAACCTGCGAGCTATCGAAGACGGACCGTTGAACCTACAGCGGGCAGCGAAGACGACGACGATGATGACGATATCTACGATCCTGACCAGCCACTGGAGGAGCGCCGCAGAGTCCAACAGGGCTTCAGAGATTTACTTCGCGATGTGACAGAGAACACTGAGGAATACCTACAAGGGGACTCGCGAGGGCTTCATGAGGCCATTCTCCGCGCCGATGAACTATCGAAGAAAGTGCGACAGACTACAGAAGCAACAATTGACTCACGGCTACTTGTTAGCACTACCGATTTATCTTACCGAAAGACTTTGAGACTCACACAAGGCAGCCTTTCTCAAGGCATCGATGTTGATGAGTTTGTTTCAAAATGCATCACATATATGAGACATGGTCGAGGAATTATGGATGATGATGCACCCGAGCTCTCGAGCACCCAACGTCAAAGAAGAAGGACCACAAGAGGTGATGAAGATGGTGAGGAAGACATCGGGGATGAGGGCGATATGATGAACTGGCCGCATCTTGGCCGTTTTGCCAGCTTACCTTATATCAGGCGTCCCGCCCTCCCCGGGTTCCTCCTTGGACCTCTGTCAGTCGAGAAGAAGGCTCGCAAGATTGCAAAGCGAAGTGCCCCGTTCAGACCTAACAATCTGACTGAGACGCGTCCCGAAGTGCTCAATGTCGAGGATCTGGCCAAGAAGGAGAACGATCTCACCGCGATTTGCGGCAAGATTCTCCATCAATTACAAACTCTCCAGGCGAACATTCAAGAAACTGTGGCGGACCTGATTGATGAAAATATGGACGATGAGGAACAGACCAGAATTATGCATCAACATGGCCTTCGGAGCACCGGCGGCATTGATTTGATGCGGTTTGTTGTGAATCCCAAATCATTCGGCCAAACCATCGAGAACATGTTCTACGTCAGCTTCCTTGTCAGAGACGGCAGAGTGAAGATCGATTTCGATGAATTCGATTTACCAGCGCTTGGTTAGTTAATCATGGCCGGGACGTCTGAAACTTGCTAACTCGATCTTTAGAAATCATAGACAGAGATGTCGAGGCAGAGGAAGAAGAACCGACACGACACGGGGCAGCGAAACACCAAGCAATTCTTTCCATGGACATGGAGACCTGGCAGGACATTATTGACACATTCGACCTCAAGGAGCCCATGATTGCTCACAGAAAGGAGGTGACGACTTCGGGACCTGGTGCGCGGGGTTGGTATAGCTGAGTGGGAAAGGGGAAGCATGAACAAACATGTCGAGTCTTTCAAATCCATGATTCATTGTCATGAAACACACGAGATAACCTTGTTTGCATGTGAGATACCTATCAGGCAGTGGTTCGGAGATGGCCAACATGGTGTTGTGCACAGGCCGTTAGCAAACAACTTGTTTTCTTTGTTCTTGTTCTTCCCCGACCTCTGCTGTCGGGGTAGTAATGAAGAAAGGCTCGATTGGCGGCGATGAGCCTTTGTGCAAGACTGCCTGTGCACGGCAAAAGGTGTGCGCCTCGTTTTATTTCTGACACATTGCAGATAGTGTCAAAGAGAAGCGTCCGGTTCCAAGAATCTGAATAGACAAAGGCATCCACACAGCTGCAAGCCGCTTATTTAACCCCTTCAACACTCCCACCCACTCCTCGTGTCCTTTGATCGAGTGCCAGCGACTGTTTCGATAATCCTTTTCACATTGTTGCAGGGCAAAATCAGCTGCTTTTGTCACATTAACCCAGGAATCGTGTAGCAACTTTCTCACACATCCATATTCAATTCCACCTTTGTTAATTACCCAGGCAGTCAAGATGTCGGTTACTAATCCTTTCATCGAATTTGAAAAGGACCTCGACGTTCGAATTGCCGAAACAGGTGTGAAATGGAATCATAAGAAGGACAACCTCGCGTCAAGTCTAGATCGATTTTACGAAAAAGAATGTCTCAAAGAGCCTTCCCAATTTCCAAGGATGGCCCTCAACGTCATGCAGGCTTTGAAAAAGACGGCCCATAGTTCGCTCGATGACCTGCTCGAATGGGTCTATGCCACACAGCGGAGTCAGGACGATGAGTCCAAGCGCCAGATCAAAGATCTGGTACAGTGTATCGATGATTATTATCAGAGTCAGAAGTCACGAATCGAGAGCGAAAGGCGTCTCACAGAACAGCGGTTGCTCGTGATGGAGAAGAGCAGGCTCCCTAACCCTGCATCAAGCCCTGAGCAAAAAAAGCCCATACAAAAACGTGTAACTTCCGCGTTAAACCGTGTTGGCAGTGCTGGGAAGGCTTTCGAGCGTGCCAAAGCTACTGAGAGGATCATACGTAGCCAACAGGCCAATGGGCAGCCAAGACCCTCTCGCCATCCTCGTCATCGTCATCGGAGAGAGAATGCTATACGCACGGAAAAGACCTTGAATCGCCTAAACGAGAACGCAGCTATTTCTAGGAAGACGTCGCTGTACAAACGATCGCAAACTTATGGTAGTCCGAAAGGACTGGCTCATCGCACCTCCATGACGGCCCCTAGACTGCCCACAGCGATCCGGCCCCAAAAGCGGTACACAGCAAGCTCTTTATCGCAAGAGTTCAATGCTTCCGAGTTGCAACGTGACGAGCCTGACGATGTTCCTGATAAGATATACGCAAAACCTTCTCTAGAGCAGGAGCTTGTCGCTGCTCAGGGTCACGGGCATCCTCGCATAGACAAGGAACTTCTCATAGACGACGCATTTGTTCTTGGACAACAACTCAATGAAGAGTCCAGTACCATATCCTCTCCAGCTGATGCTGAAGACTCGGATGGCGGGGATACCGAAGTCGAAGAAATGGCCGAGGAGGGAAAAGAGCAACAGAAGAGGGTTGGGGACACTCCCTTGAGAGAAGCCGAGGATGAGACCAAGGAGCACGATGAACTCAACGACAAGCTCGAAATAAAGAATGGGGGCGTTGAGCATCAGACTGCTCATCTTCAAGAGAAACCTCAATCTGGGCCTGATGGCACCATCACGCTTTCACCCAAAATGGCAATAAAGCTCTGGAAAATCCTCTTGGAAAACAATGAGCGCGTCGATTTTGCAATATCAAAATGCGAAAACCTAGAAAAGTGCAACATCAATGAGAGTTCCATGAAAGAACTAATTGATATCTGGGTACCGGCAATAAAGGATCACCATTGTAAATTTAAGAAGATCAAGAGTTTCTTTGCTGACATCGCTCGCCATGTGCTTGATATCGATCTTCCTCCAAACGCGGCGCAGACATCGGAAGCCTCTAACTCTATGTCTGGCTACTCAGAAACCTCTGCAGGCATGGAAAGCTCTCAATGTTTGTCAACTGCGCCTTCCAGCGGATCTCGCGACAGCTTCCTTAGCAATAAAGACCATGACGGTGATGATCTAGAGGTGAACGCAAGTAGCGAACCGAAGCGTCCTGTTTTTCCAGACAGCGAGTCAGCGGCAAGCTTGAGACCTGGATGTTCTCGGGAGCTCAGTGCTTGGCAGCAAAAGATCAAGAAGAACAGAGAGTCCGTGAGCCGAGGCCCTTACCTGAGCCCTCCTTCGTCCGCTGGAACGCAATATTACCCAACGCCGCGAAGCAGCCCGAGAGACGGAGACCCACCCAAGAAGTGGTGGATTAGTCCTAAGGAGGAGAACACTCCACAGAAGGGCAGTGATGATGATGAGAAGGAGGTTGTTTCTGAAGATGAGAAAGGGAACAGTCCTGCCAGAGACATGTCGAGCAACGGCACCGGTGAATCCTCAGACATACCTGAAGCATCTCAAGAGGCGAACACGCCAGCACCAGGGAATAGTGATGGCGGAGATGATCCAGATCCAGATCCTACTAAAGGGACTACTGTCGATAACGAGTCGTCACATCCCCTTGCACAATCATCAACAAAGGATTCTGGTATCTTCCAATCCTTGAAACTGGGGCTTAGGGTCTTGAGAATGCTGGTAGTGCTGTTTATAGCCAACCAGGCCTGGGCTTGGTGTCTTGTCATGAAATTTGTCTGTCAACTTCTCTCCTGGTCTTATCACCGTTTCATCAGGCATAGGAACGTGGATAACGACGGCAAAGCACTGAAATTCCCCAACCCACCTTCGTATGTAAACGTGGGGTTTGTTTTCAACCATGCTTTCTTCCTGTTTGTTCTTGGCTGGTGGTTAGAGGTACGCCAGGAAAGACACCTGTGGTATATTGCCAACGGCCAGACGAGGGACCATATGTTGACGTACATGGCGATACAACCGCCATGGGTATCCACTGCGTTCTCTTATTATACAAACTCATTAGGGTATATCTTTGGGCTTCCGGAGGTATTGCTATCCTGGATGTTGGCCTTTCCGAATGTTATTATGCAGCTTCTGACTTCATTCTCAAGTTCATCGTGGGCGTGTTTCACAGATGTCGTTGGAAGTGCAACCTTAGTAATCAGGACATACAAACTGGCAGGTGGCTGATGAAAAGGATAGTGGGTGGGTTTTCTGGATTATTGTTTTTGTTTGTTAACAGTCGCTTTCGATTATATATATGTGTATTACTTTTGCGTGGTGTTGGGTCGAGGCTTGGACCTAATGCTCACTTGGTCTGAAGAGTGGAGTCCAAGTTGTCCAAACAGTATAATATTATATTGAGTGATGAATTATTTACATTTACAACCATGATATCCGAAACCAACGAGCTTCCACATAATTCAGCTGAATTCGATTGTTTGACCGCTACGACGGATTTAACGAGGGTATGCAGAAACCATACGCGTACCGCAGAGTCCTGATTGAGCTGAGGTTCAACTCTTATATCGGGCTCTCGGGACGAAGTAACATGCCGCCGGATGGATCAAGCTAACGTTGAAATGATATTTGGAATCAATCAATTGTGAGCTGCTAGCAACTTTGACAGTATCAATCCGATTTGCCAGGGAACCTTTTAGCTAGGTACATGGTAGATAAGAGAATTGAATAGGTTACCTATGCTGCATCCCAGTCTAAATGCAGCGTATTGCAGTATTTGGAATATCAGCACTCACATGTTGCTCCATTGTATCCACTTTTGATGCTTAAATTAGCAGTCCCGATTTCCAGGGTCTTGGGCCAACTCAGCCAGAGTCGGCCGATTGATTACAATGGATGGATCGGAATGTTGATGTCATTGAAGAAATGCAAAGACTAATTCTATTCTCAACTGGAATATTACCAATTCAAGTTCAGGGTCCGCCTCGACATTGGATGACAATTAATTACCTTGGTCGTGATGATACGTCCGACGTCTCGAATTCAATACTTAAACGTCAACGCATCCAGATTATTCCAGCACCAACAGCAGCGAAGATTCTTTCGACTCTCACGTGCATTTAAACATACTCCAACACACGACTTCAACGTCATACATCTTCAACCTCGTATTGCGACATCATCAATCAGAAGACTCAAACTCACAACCTCTCTCACTCCACCAGCACAGAAACACAACCTCAGCACACAATCAGAAACGTCCAACTCAGCAGAAATGTCGTCCAAACTCATCCCTTCAGACCCTGATCATGTCATGGTCATTCGCAATGTCACCCCCAACATTGCCACCTTCTCAGTCCCCTTTTCACGATTCGGAAAAGTCAAGATTGGTGGCCGAGGTACTCTAGGTATGCTCTTCCATTCATAAGAGGTAACTTCAGCGCGATACTGACGCTCGATAGTCAAGCTCACTTCAGGAGGCCTGGCCATCTTCTCACCAGTCGCACTCACCAAAGCCACCCAAGCTAAAGTCATGGAGATGGGAGGCGATGTCCGCTATATCGTTGCTCTTGACTATGAGCACCACATCTTCATTTCTGAGTGGAAAAAGGAGTATCCCTCGGCCAAGATCATCGGCCCAGAGGGTCTGCCAGAAAAGCGCGCTAAGCAGACCGATGATCCCAAGATCAACGACGATGAGTTTGCTGTTGTCTTCAAGAAGGAAAACAAGCGGGAAATCAAGATTGACCCCGACTTCGATGCCGATTTCGACTATGAATACGTCGACGGCCACGCCAACCTTGAGATTGTCTTCTTTTACAAGCCTGAGCAAGTCCTGATCCAGGCCGATCTTCTCTTCAACCTACCCCCCACTGAGCAGTACAGCAAAGTGCCCGAATCAGAATTGCCCGCAGATGGAGCTGTTGGCAAGCTCTTCGCTTGTGTTCAGAACCCCCGTGGCGATACCAAGTGGCTACAGAGATTCAACTGGTATCTCCTCGCCAAGAACCGTGAGAGTTTCAACGACAGCATGGCACAGATCGCCAAGTGGGACTTTCATACCATGATTCCTTGCCATGGAGATGTTTTGGAGGGAGATGGAAAGGAAGTGTTTATGAAGGTGTTTGACTGGCATCTCCAGGGACACAAATAGACGTAAAGGATGATGAGATGATGATGATGTACGAGCAGAGCATAGAGGAGGAGTTGGGGAGTGAAGTACAAATATTTGTAGTAATTTGTAATAATACTGTACATATATCTGAGAAATTATTTGTTCAATAGGCCGACCAGTCTGATAGTCTTCCGATAATGCAACACGATATAATTTCAGGATTGTAATACCATGTACTGACTGGCCTCAAGAGAGTATAATGGTTTGAAATTTCAAAAAATTGACTAAACATGGGGTATAATACTATTTTGAAGCCGAAACGCCAGTATTGCAACAATCATCCATGCATTTACTTTTGCCCTTACCCAGTGCACGCCTTTTAACACCTTCGCCTCTATCCGTCGCGATCTCATCGGACATGAACTCTCGATTGCGCAACGACTCTGCAGCAGAAATAGTCGACTGCTTCCTCACTCTTTCTAAATGTGTAGCATCAGGGGTAGCTGATGGTTGTGTCGATTGTTTCCTTGACGGAGGCTCGGGCTCCATCTCTACAAATCCAAACACAGGATGTTCGGCACTGATCAATTCACCTCCTTTGTGGACGTAGTCGCTGAGTTTCCCGAGTATAACAAACTCAACCTTGAGTTTTACCGAGTAGGCCACTGCCTTGATGCCCTGTTGCCATAGGAAATTGTTGGTAAAGCTAACGGCAAGGAGCGTGATATCGACTAGCACGATTCCCACGTTAATAGCAAACAGGTGCCAGATTATTCGAGGAGTCTGGTTTTCAGCTTCTTTTCTCTTGATGATCTCCATCGTTTTCCAAATGTAAAGACCTGAAAGTAGGAAATCTTGAGCACAGAAGAATGCCAGCTGAACCTTTTGGACCTTGATGAATGCACCGTTGTGGTCGAGCTTTTGTTGCGTGCTGATAGCAAATAAAAGAACAGTAACTGCGCTGTGCCATATAATAGCATTGAGGATAATCATCCATTTCGTAACCTTCAAAATGGTGATGCTTTTGAAGAGCAAGTTGAGTCGAGAATATAGAACAAGAGCTTGGCCGGTAGTCAGGAGTATCCAGCCAATGTCGTTTATGAGCATATTTGCAACGTCCCCTATAACATCGAAATAGCGAACCAACCAGCCACTCGCATACGGCAGCACACCGATGGAAGCCACAGCAAGACTCCATGAGAAGAGGTCGTTATGCCGCCTGGATGATGTCAAGATGAGGAGAAGCAGCTCGATGCCATTGTACAGCGAAATAGTGGCACAGGTCTATAAGGCGTGTTAAATGGAGTACTCGAGTATCGAATTCGACAGGGGTCGTACTATGACTATCATGGCCTCTGGGGTATATCTCCCCGAAGACGTAAACTTGGAGGCGGCATCGGTGCGTCTCGAAGGAGACATGTTGGCCTACTTTGGGCGAGCCGAGGTCGTGGCATGAGTTGAAACAGCAGGGAGCAATGCTCTAGAGAGAGAAATCATTGAGTCCGAGAGTTGAAGGTTGTTGAGATTAGTTATGACGCCTCAAAAGGCCGCACGTGATAGGTCCTCTTAGACCTACAGGTGAAGGAGGCTCAGATGCTGGGGCTTGCTAGGCCAGGATACGAAATGCCTAAAGTTTTGGCGCATGTCCCTGAGGGATATCCATTGATTGATGGGGATGACAGTCTGGTGTGGCTTCTAGGTTTGGGCTATGCGCTTTGAAGTTTGGGATGCGCCTAGCTATGCAGTATCCATGTCCGCTGAGACACGACTACGGATCGGGATATAAGTGTCGCAGAGGGTAGCTACGTAGTATGAAATGAACCAATGCTGGGGACTGGTCAATTTAGTCGGCCGACGGGAAGTATAAGAAAGTCTGGGGTCATTAGGCATCGACAATTGCCATTGCCATGTCTATGTCTGACCAAGGTATCCAGGGGCACTTATAAGGAAGCTCGACTAGCAATGCTACGTAGCATCTTGGTTGATATTCGGGAAATGAATCTTGACACATGCCGATGTTTGGTTGATGAAAATACGAGAACATGCTGTATCCCATCAATAGTCACTACAGACTGGGAAGTGAGTAGCCAAATAAAAAGCAAAAAAGTGTCAATCTTCAGTCCGGTAGTAGAGGTTCCGATGATGCGGTAACGGCGGCTGATCAAGGAACTAGCCACAAGAGGGAATTCATAGACAAGCAAATAAAAACGTGGTTAGTGGCTCAGCCAATGATTGAGTTAGAAAGTACGTGAATAAAATAAACATTCCTGTTTCGATTGCTGATCGAGGAGGTCAATGAATCTTGGCTTTGAACAGTCAAAGTCTGTAGTGACCAAGGTACATATACCAGTATGTGGAGTGCTAACCTGAGCTGAGGTAGACCTTATGACGGGGCCCATGTGATCTTCTCCACAGTAGATGGAATAAGGTAAGCTGAGCTGTGAACGTCACTCTACGTTATCTTATCGCACCTCGACACCAGCCACTACGTACCTGCCTATGTTCAATATCGCAACTCAAAACCTTCAACAATAACAATAGCTCTCATTCTCTGCGCGCATCTCCACTTCTCTTCTATCTACACAGCATGACATAGCCTGTCATGTCTGAGTACGGGCGTATGGACCCGTTCTCCTTTGCGGGTTCTAAGGACGTCCATCATCCTGTGACTATTCGCATGTAATGCCCCTCGAACCCCTCCATCATGGGAATACTGAAGCTGACTTTTGGCAGTATGAACCTTGAGGGCGACGAACCTCCCTTCAAGTACTCTACTCTTCTCGAGCGCCCCGACTTGCGCCACGCTGGGTCCAACATTAAGTGCGCGACATTGCCCACTACCCTGACTTTTGCGATAGACTAACAAGACCTGTTAGCCCATACTCTGACCTTTATGTCACAGTGCAGATCTGGGCTGGATCAAAACCCTTGACTGTCCCTGTTCAGACCGCTTATAAACCTTTTCGATCCGAGCGAAAGTACGATACCCCCCGAATGTGATGGCGTACGTATTGACCGAGTTAGATGGAATGAGTGGCTACAGTTGCCTATCACATACGACTCCTTACCAGCGAACTCATGCTTGGCTATAACAGTGTGGGATCTATCACCGACTGGCGGCAAAGGGGCCATTGGCCATGCCATTCCGTTTGGCGGCACGACGCTGCCCATGTTTGACGAGGACAATCAAGTACAGAAGGGAAGACAAAAGTGTCTTGTTCACCGATACAAGAATGCAGACGGTACCGACAACTCAACAACGCCCGCGCTGGTTTCGACAAAGAAGAAAACAACGCGGAAAGGGGAAGTCCCTCCACTAGATAAGGATGCAGAGGAGTTAGAACGGATGGAGACCTTGTTCAAGAAACACGAGATGGGCGAGATCCCTCGGGTTGACTGGCTGGATCAGATGGTCTTTCGGAGCTTTGAGAAGCGAGGCCTACAAGCTGCAAAATCGTCAATGAAAATGCTCCAGAGACAACGAGCTATCAACGGTGAGAACGATCCGGACAATCAAGATGGCGAAAACAAGGATGGACGCCCTGGACAGTCGACGTTCTTACTGAATGTGGAGCTGCCACGTTTCGATTTCCCTGTTGTCTTCGCTGACCACGAATACGATCCGCCCCCGATTTCAGCTTTCCAGAATCTCTCGGTTTCGCAGGCAAGCCTTGCAAATCGTCAGCCGGAGGTTCATTACGGCCCAGGTATCAATGCCGTGGGCGAGAGCTCTTCGGTACCTGGGAGACGGCTCATCAAAGTCTACGACCCTGAAGTTGGACACAGAGACAACCCTGCAGAGGCCAAGCATCGAAGACTATTCAGAAGCTCGTATAGGCACGGCATCATTGATAAGAACTTGAAGCCGAATGCCAAGGTTCGAGATGAGCTCAATCTCATAATGTCATATTCTCCAACTCATGTTCTCACCCCAGAGGAGGCAGATCTGGTATGGAAATTCCGTTACCACTTGACACGAGACAAGAGAGCGTTGACAAAGTTTGTCAAATCTGTCAACTGGAGAGATCAGGGCGAGGCGAGACAAGCTATTCAAGTTCTCGGGCGCTGGACTGCAATTGATGTTGACGATGCGCTGGAGCTCCTCGGACCATCCTTCGACAACTCTGCTGTGCGTTCGTACGCTGTAGACAGATTGCGAAAAGCCGACGACAAGGAACTTCTGCTTTATCTTCTTCAACTTGTTCAAGCGCTCAAGTATGAGCACATATCAGCAGATTCAGAAGAGGAAAGCAGTCAAGATTCATCCCTGGCCCGTTTCCTGATCCAGCGTGCGGCTGCCAACTTTTTGCTCGGCAACTATTTCCACTGGTATCTTATGGTCGAGTGTGACGATGCCAGCCCTGAGCAAGGGATCGATAACCGCAACATCTACCGCAAGGTCGCATACGACTTTATGGCCGAGCTTGTCAAACAGCCAGATGGCCAGGAAACGCGCAAGACTCTTTTGCGCCAAGCAGAGTTAGTCGCTATTCTCTCGAGAATTGCTCAAGAGGTCAAAACGTCGAATGAATCCATTCCGAAGAAGGTCGACCGAGTTAAGCACTTTCTGGCTGATCCCAAGAACGAGTTGTTATCATTCGATCCGCCCTTACCGATGCCACTTGACCCTTCAGTACTGATTACGAGCATCATACCAGATCAAACAGTTGTGTTCAAGTCTTCACTAAACCCGTTCAAGTGCACCTTCAGGACAACAACTGGGAGCTCCTATGCCATTATCTTCAAGCTGGGCGATGATCTTAGACAGGATCAGCTTGTTATCCAGATCATCACTCTTATGGATCAACTGCTGCAGAAAGAGAACCTTGACCTCAAGCTGTCACCCTACAAGATCCTGGCGACAAGTACTTCTGCTGGCGCTTCGCAGTTTGTACAATCCCAAAGCTTGTCAAGCATCGCTAACAAGTTCAAAAACAACCCAGCTTTGGCCTACCTAAAGATTAACAATCCGGATGACAACCAACCTCTTGGCGTCCGACAAGAAACCCTGGACACGTACGTAAGATCTTGTGCAGGATACTGTGTCATCACTTATATCCTCGGCGTTGGCGATCGTCACCTGGAGAACTTGCTCCTTGCACCTGACGGCCACTTCTTCCATGCCGACTTCGGCTACATTCTTGGCAGAGATCCCAAGCCTTTCGCGCCTCTGATGAAGCTGTCCAAGGAGATGGTGGATTGCATGGGTGGCGTGAACTCAGAGTATTACAAGCAGTTCAAGCAGTACTGCTTCCTTGCGTTTACGGCACTACGCAAAAATTCAAATCTTATCCTTAATCTCTTTAGTCTCATGGTCGATGCCAACATCCCTGATATCCGACTTGAGCCTGATAAGGCAGTGCTCAAGGTCCGAGACCGTTTCCACTTGGAGTTGAGTGAAGAAGAGGCACTGAGTCACTTTGACCGGATCATTGAGGAAGCCCAAACATCTTACGCTCCTGTTGTCATTGACAAGCTGCATGAGTGGGCACAGGCTTTCAGGGCATAGAATGATTGCTGATGACACGGGCAAAAGGAGTTGGGGCGTTCATATAATATATATCAGCTTTGCTAGGCAATAAACCTGATCTGATTATTTGCATTTGTCATTCATTTCGTTGAGGGCTTGGATCTGTATACCCTTCGGACCATGGTTTAAGGAGTGGCTACTTATCACACTCTGCAGCGGTCTGGTTCACCTGTTCATAATGGAACAGCCAGCCCAGCCAATCACGATGTACGTTATACTCTTATTCACATATTTTTATCCCGCTTATGTCTCGCCAAATGTGAAGATACCCTTGCCCTTACGGAATCCCTCAAGGCCCTGCTGCACGGCATTGCGCAGAGTCTCCTCCTCTGTCTCCCAGTCCCACTTGACCTCCTCGATAGGGACGTCGCGGAACTGGCCAGATCGAATGAGCTGGAGAATATCGTTGATGGCATGTCTCCTGCCGGTAGGATCCTCCTCATTGAGTCTGCTGAGCCAAAAACCAAGGAAACGGACATCCTTGAAGATAAGGAGAGCGAGGGGTAGTGAGACTGGCTGCTTAGCCATGCCACCATAAGAGACCATAGTAGCGCCTTTGCCGAGCGATCGAGCGATCGTGGTGGCTGACTTGCCTCCAACACAGTTGAGGCCTAGACCGATTTCCTCACGACCCTTGCGGGTGATTTGTGCTAGTTGGTCCTTCCACTGGGGAGCTAGGAACTGGGTTTCGGTAACGACGACATCTGCGCCGAGGTCTTGGAGCTCTTTCTTCAAAGCGTTAGTCGCCCTGGGTGTTTCGCGATCGCGAATAACGTTGATGCTCCTCAAGCCCCAGAGCTTTCCAAACTGGATGGCAGCTCGTCCAACTCCAGAGTTGGCGCCATTCTGAATGAACCACTGACCACTGCCAACTTCAAGGGGGCGCATGCCCATACCAGCTTGAAGACCAGCACTGGGTCCATAATGTCGCAGGATGCGGTAGGCGGTGCATGGGTTGACGCTCACGGTCGCGACTTGTGTAGGAGTCAAGCCCTCCTTATCGATCTTGATAAACTTATCGGCTTCAGCAATGGCATGTGTTCTCCAAGTACCGAACTGGCCGATGGCGGGGATGACCCAGTCGCCTTTCTGTAGCGAGGAAGAGGGTGAGCCTGTGGAAACGACCTCGAAAACACCTTCGTTACCGGGGATGGCGGAAGGTTCAGCGGTACCAATTAAGTTGGTGAAGGGAGGCATAGAGCCATAAACTCCCTGGACTGTGTTGACATCGGCGGGGTTGATGGGAGCGGCGAGAGTTCGGACGAGGACCGAATCCGAGGGAATAGAAGGGGAGACAGAGTGACTGTGAAGCCTATAGACAGTTGTTAGTCTTATCTACGGTGAGATATAAAATATACATACTTGAGAACTTTGGCTGGGTCTCCAGGCTTTGAGAAGACAAGAGCCTTGGCCTGTGTGTAGCCATAAGGACCCGACTTATATCGTGCGGCGATCATGGGAAGTCGGGTCATATGTTGAGCACTGAGCTTAGCCGAAGGCCTTGCAAGGCCTAAGGCGAGTGGCCTGAGGCGCAGACACTGCGAGCTAGACATTGTAATGAAGGTCTACAATCAATTGTCGAACTGAAATAAGAAAATTGATTACCTTTCCTCAATTGAGGTTGATGCTTGATTCAAGCTTGACGAAACAAGTTCAACCGAGCTCGGTTCAAAACGATTAAAGCTCTATGACGTGAAATGTTGACAAGCCAATTAGATTATGCGATTAAATGGGGCCGCACCCCCAGCCGGAGAAACAGAATTTCTGGACCTTGTGAAGATTCTGGAGGGTCCAAGTCCAAATTCGAGGCCCAAATCGTTTAATGTGGGTGGGATGATGGATCCATTCCCGCGTTTGTGGAACGCGGGGGCCTTCCTAGATCGGGAGATGTCGACGAGACGGGTAACACAAGAGATAAGATTGGGAATAGCGGCAGAGTTTCTACAGCTTGAATAGGGAACGAGAATTGTCTGGCTGCGCTAGCTTGGACGGTTCGTGAAGATTGAGGTACTTGACGATACTTCCCCTTATCATGACTCGCAATGGTGAGAAACGGCCCAGAGGGATCGGAGTCTTTTACTGCAAATGCTGGAGGTTGGTCCCAGGACTACCTTAGTAAAAAGGTAGATCACATAAACTTAGGTTGTTTCTCCTATGCACCATAAAGGGAGGATAGCCATAGTCCGATCTTGAATCGCTCTAACAGAGAAAAAGGCAAGACAATCAATCGTGCCGTGAGTGAAACATGTTTTAGTCTCTTGAGCGGGTTCCTGGTCTCCCGTGGAAACGCAATCCAGTCCAACCAAGAATTTCTTTCGGCTGCTCGAGTCGTATCGTTCGTCGTGTTGAAACTGCGCCTCGAGTGCCAAGGTACTTGTGATGATAGATACGAGCTATCTGAAAGAGTAATCTCGGCAACAAGGCAGCTTGTGAATATGGTCAATGGTATAGCACTGTTGACAGATAACAGCTCGTCACAATTATCGACATGGTACCGTTTGATATAGGCCCGGTTGAAACATGTTGGCGCCAACGTTTCTTCTCTCAATCGAATGGGTGGTTCATCGAGCCTTGACACACGTCTGTGGCGTTAGGAAAAGGGTGTTTTCTCGGAGTTGTAAGGGAGAAAAGGCAAGGGAGCAGTGAATATGATGAATTGACTTTTGAATATTGTGTGATCAACTCAATGATCAATCGGTGCTTCTTTTTTATATATATTTTTTTTTAATTCTTTTTTTTAGTTTCCGATATATTACGAGTCTATAGCAGAGTTGATTCAACCTTGTTGCTTCGGAATCGTTCGCCATCCGGTGTCATTTTCTTCAATAGTCTCGGTCTGTCCCGTAGTCTTGAGTGATTGCATGATGGCTTCCAAGATTCAAGGTCAGTACTTTAGAGGTACCTTTGAGTCTTGACAGCCACACGCTGCAAGAGGGACCGCTATCCCCCATATCGATTAGACCAATCACCATTTCTGGTAACGCAGATACCAAGCAGTACTTTGCGTGCCCAAAGACGCCCAACTCGCGTGGCTCCAGCAGGGTCCAGGGAAGAGCGGGCTCACTGCAGTCTCTCAGGGGCAAGGTCTTGAAAAGGAAACACTTGTGTGGCACTCGAACCTCGAAGTACCCCCAAAGTAGCTTTATTAGGTTCGCTGCCAGCCACGACATTCTCCACTTACATCAGGAAGGTCGTACTGTACCTCCTATGGCTCTCTCCTCCAGCCTAAGACCCGGTCTTGCACCAATTCTTCTCCTCTGAACACATACTCCTCCCTCTCTCCTCTCCATTCAATTTCTCCTCTCTTCTATCCTACAACATCTACAGCCTCATAATATCTCTACATCAACTACTCATCGCCTCAATTGCTCCCCACGTCTGGGATCATCGTCCTTGTTACCAAAAGCGTCACGCCACGCCGCGTGTTGGATCCCTGCAACTTGCAGTCAACCACAAGCCACCAGACCCTTGCTCCAATTTTCCACCTCTACCTTACCTTACCTTACCTTACGCTACGCTACAGCACTGTGCTGTGCTGGATGCGTCTGTACCTTGCCTCGTTATTCTGCGGTACCTCTTCATCCTGGTCAGGTCAAAGCCGTTGACTAGAACTCTCCTTTCTCTTCGCCCTGTTCTTGCGGGGAGTTTGAGACTCAGCTTCGTCATCTAAACCCGCTTGCTGGATCCCAGTCATCAATTACAGCTTCATTGAGAGTTTTGATTGCCATTTCAATTCTCTTTTTGAGCTCCTTGGCCCTCGCTTCGCCTATCCTTCTTTTGCTGAATACCCCTTTCCGAATTCGGGCCCTCGCCATCGAATCGACCTGCCTTCTTCCATTCTCCGTCCGATCCGCCTCGTATCGTATCGTGCACGAATCACCGATTTATTTTTCCATTATGTCGTCTCTTTTTGGCAAGAGCGGCGGAGGTTCGCGATTCCAGCTGCCCGCTCTCAACCTCAACTTTGGTAGTATCACAGACGGCACCAATATCCCACCGCCTCCGGAATCACCTGTTCAGAAGGTTCCAACTCCTCCACAGACACCGCCACCCGCCAAAGACGTCAAGGACGAATCCAAGAAGGAACCAGGACAGGATACATACAGCAGTGTCACCGAGGACGTCAACAAGAACACACCTCAGCCAAGCATTACTGCTTCTTCTAATGGTAATCTCGCTGGAACCAAACGCTACGCCGACGAGGATGCTCCTTTGAGCCCAGCTGCTTCAAGCCGCCAAGGCAGCATCCGTCGCCTATTCAGTAGAACCATGTTGAATAACACTTATGCAGAGGGCCAGATATCATCGAACGGAAGTGTCCCAGCCGCCGGCGCCGGCGGCCTTGCCCGGCCGAGCAGCCAGGGCGGTGCAAGCTACCTCGACGAGCGCAAGTCTAGGAGAACCAGCGGCTGGTTCAGACGCATGAGGACCGGAGAGACGATCCCCAACAAACGAGCCAGTACCATGTTTATGGAGGAAGGTCCTCGTGCACCGACACCCAAGAAGCAATCCGGCCCCCCGCCTCCCATGATACCCGAATTGACCGATCTCGAAAAGGACAACGGAAGCTTGGGTTCTGATCTTTTCAAGAACATCAAGTAGATCGACGTTTCATGCGACACCTAGAGCCAAATGCGCCTGCCGTGCTCGACTCGCCAATAATGGCTGGACAGCCACCCCGTTTTTCCTTTTCAACTATTTACATATTCAAAGACCGGAAATTGAGACAAGACAACACATTACACCTATTTTTTATTATTATCGATCGAGCCAGAAGTAGCAGCAGCAGCATAACATGTGCCGGTCCAACCACTTTTGAAAACGCGTCTCTTTTATCGTAGCCGTTTTCTGCGCAGCGAGAAGGATGTTTTCAGCCCATGTCTTGGGGGAAAGGGTGTCTGCAGTGGAGCAGGGGAAAATGGGGGGAGAAGGAATCAAGAGCAGTGCAGTATGGTGAAGGCAGCTCATCAAGATACCCAACTCGTTTCGCGAGCTCACTTATCCGGTGTGCGAATTATGGATTTGTTTTCTTCTTGTTTGGCATTGCTTTAGTTGTCTATGCTATGCGCTATGATACTACAATGCAGTGTATCATGGTCATCTTACGGGTTTCATGTCACTATTTGTCATTTATTACTTGCCACCATCACCTGAACGGCCCCTGCTACTACTATGCGGAGAATCATCTCAGATTATTATTTCTTTGTGAGAGTTACAAGGCTATTTTTTTTCAAAATTTCTTGGGAGGTGACAGAAAGGAGCACGCTGCGGATGCCCTTTTGGATTTTACACATCTATTTATAAAGAGGAATTTGTACAGATAGGTGATTCTGTTTTGAGAGAAAACGAGGAGAGTTTTTGGAGACAACATGCCAAGATATTGGCCAAAGCTCCGTTACTAGAGGGAAGTCTCCCTCTTGTTATTGGATATGAGGCTAATGAAGAATTGAACCCAGATCCTTAATATTCACGGTCCTTGATCTGATCCATGCGCAGGGAAGGCTGACTAGAGATCTGTGATGGATCCGCCTGTGGCTTGCTTGTGTCGTAATCTGAAGCACAGATCAGGACGTACAAGTGCGTCGGTGAACGTCACTGTATCTATAAATATTCTGCTGCGTATCTGAGGCTGTGCAGAGTTTTTTATGAGGTATCCAATTCATGCCCATCCAACAATGTGACGGCAGTCTGGGAGATGAGGACTTCGGTGATACATCGTCACTCATACATTCAAGCCCTCTTTTTTTAGCTTCGCATACAGAGCGTCCTTAGAAGCTTCATACCCAGGTACCATAATGCCTTCACCTGTCGGAACTGGTGCATTGAAGAGTGGCACAACTCTCGTTTCCCCCTTAGTCACTTCGAGGATGGTGCCATTGCCATGCTCTGGGTTGACGACAAGTTGCCACATGCCTCGAGCCACTTCTAGAGGGTCTATCAGAACTGTATCCTCGTCTAGCATGACTGCTTTGGTTGGATCTTCATGCCACAGAGGAGTCTAGTGGTAGCCATGCATTAGCAGTCATCCAAAGGCTCATAAAGACTTGGTGAGTTTACCTCTACTGCACCGGGAGCAATACAGCCGACTCGAATACCGAGTTCATCACGCAATCCCCCCAATGCTCTCACAAACCCATGCAAGCCATGCTTACTCGCAAAGTACAAGGGTGTTGCTATGCCAGCTAAGTAGCCTGCCATACTGCCAACATGTACAATGCATCCCTTCTGCTTCGTCTTTGTCCAATGCCCGATAGCCAGTTGACTGAGCCGAATGGGAGATACCAAGTTCACATCCAAGACTGCATAGTGTCCAGGTTCCGCATTGGCATCATCTCGAGACACACTATCCTCGTTACTCTCAGTTCTGGGTGGTTCCCAGAAGGAGGACCATTGAGGCTCGAACAAACCGGCTCCTGGAACAACAATATCGACAGTTGTGAACTTCTCCAAGGCCTTCTTCCAAGCGGCCGTCAACTGTGGCCAAGATGCAACGTTGGTTTCTTGAAACAAGACCCCAGCTTTGCCGTCAACGCCAGGGAACGGATATTGCTTCAGGAGTTGTTGAGCTTCGGGCCGTAATTTGAGATCGGCAACGAGGACCGAACATCCATTGTCTAGGAGTATACGGACAAAGCACAAGTTGATACCTGTGCTTCATGGTCAGTCAATATAATTCCTTGCATGTCTATGTATTTGGCATGTGTATACCTGAGCCACCGCCAGTGACAAGCGCAGATTTCCCCTGCACAGACGTTGTCATATTCCTTTTGACTAGAAGTGTTTCACTTTAAGGTTGTTAAATTGTTGGTGATCCGATCGCCAGCGAGGGCCCAATGACGCAAGTTGTATCTTTCAGGGCTGTATGATCCCTACTCCAACTGTTATATGAATCAGCGTTGCAGTCGCTCACTCGAATGTTTTGAATAAGAGAGTTGATGTTAGAGAGAAGAGTGAACTGAAGTGCAGTTTCTGCGGGGTAGTCTTATTATCGTATGAAAGACACTAGGGACACGCATGGGCTGACGAATGAATCTACTCCGTACTTCATATGGGTTTCATGCAAAGTCTAATCTTTGTGTATCTGTATATGGATATTCTGACCCCTGTTACTAGCAGCAATATGTTGTCTCACCTCCTCTCTGAAGCATTCATGTCAAATCAAACACCAGCCTTCTCCTCATCCCCAGATCCTTGCACCTGCATCGTCTCTGAATCCGAATCCTCCGGTTTGCCCTCCCGACAAGCCCATCCATCCACTAATCGCAACGTCTCACGGCTCCACACGCGGTTCATGAGCGATAATCGGACGGGAACTAAAGCGATGATGATCAGAGGGAATGCAGGGGCCGCAACTGTCAGGGTCACCCCAAAAACAATGCCTGTTATGATGATCTGTGCGATTGTGTACATGTGAATACCGAACCAGCTAACATTATCAGGGAGGGCAGGGAGATCAGATGGCGGTGTGAGTAGGTTTACAACTCTTTCAAGAATAGGGTTGACAGATAGAGACTGGTAACCCATGAAGAGGAACAGGCCAGCGAGCACTGATGTCTGTGTGAGACCCAGAAGCTTTTGTAGCGGGGGAGACACAAAGATAAGAATGAGAGAAGCTTGAATGAAGTGAGAATATCTCTGCTCATATGTCCTTGCGACTGGTCGAGGCGAATCTGGCTGCTCCCCTTCTTCCGCAGGAGGACTCTCAATGACATAATGCATCAACGATTCTGAGTGAAGCGGTGCTTGAGGTAACAGGCCGTTTGCCGGAGGAATACCAAGAATACCACAAAGGATGGTAGTGGTTCCCAAGAGAGCAACATCCCAAGCATATCCGCCTGGCTTCTTGGTCCCGTATCGTTCTACGGTGCAGATGATGCTGCTGATTTCGTGGTCAAAGTAGAACAAGACCGTGACGATGGCGCCCGGAATCATGGACAAGAAGACCCATTCGATAGGTATCTCCCAGAAGCGAACAAAGAAAGTCGTTCTGTCTGGGTTTGTGGGTCGAAAGCTGGTTTGGACTTCGAGCCGTATATGATCTAATGATGCCAGTTCCCCGATATATGGGATTCCGATCCAGATAATAATGGAAATAGCAGCAGCATATTCTGTAAGCCCAAGTCGAACGTACCGATGGAACATAGGCTTCCACGAGTTTGCGGTGGACAGCAGAATGGCCAGGAGACATGTTCCCACCGCTCCAAGAACAGCATATAGAAAGGCAGCGAGGGAGACTCGAGCGTGGGTTCGCTTCAGCTCCATTGCCGCCTTGTGGAAGTAGATGACACTGTTGAGAAGTGAGAAGATGTCGGCGCTGAAATGGGTGACATATTGCATGGTCCAGTCATGCGCGTTGAAGATGGCAAGTAGATAGTGCATCCAACCAGCATGGATGAGGGACCATGCCATGACTGGCAGAAATTCGACCTGGGAGGTGTTAGCTGATGGCCACCAGTATACATGCACTGTATTATCGACTTACATGAAAGTGTGTATCGCATAGTTCGTAGATGTTCTCGGCCAGCACCGAGAATGGGCCTGTGACACCCAGAATCGTAAGAGGTTGACCCGAGAAACTAGGAGCTCTTGTCAGTATGTCTCGGTGTAGAAGGGTATTCACATGCTACTAACAGAGAGAAAATGAGGCCGCAAAGTCCAGTGCTGAACACAACCTCGATGGTCCCCCACGACTTGCCGGTCAACGTGTATAGATCACTGGCGAAAGTGATACCGGGAAGAAGGTTTGTGAAGAAGATATAGACTGCACTTGCAACCACCTGTTGATTGAAGACCTGCCAATCTGATAAGTATCGACTCTTGAGATTGATAACATCTTCCTTCAGCAGTCGAAAGGGTCGAAGTTTTCCACCTCTTGCAAAGTATCTGGATGCTCGCCCGCCTCCATTTGTAGGACCCGAGGCATCATCCTCAGCTGGGGCATTTTGAGTGTTTTGTGTGATGGTATTTCCAGAGCCGAACGTTGGCGTCCGCTCAACATTGATAGTGTCTTGGATAGGCTCTGGCCCAGCCATTGTTCACGTCGGTCCTGATACAAGTGACAAGACAGAATTTGTTGTTTCTGCGAATGATTTGAAGCACATGTTGGGAATTCGCCTGGTCCCGGGGGCTTTGAGTCAACTTATTATTCTCTCAGTCTCGCCATAGCTTCGGTTCAGTGAAAAAGCTCAAGCCCAGTCTTGGCTTTTTCTTGGCTTTGGCGATTTTCCTTGGCTTTCTACAACCTTTTGCCCTTGACGGTGCCGTAAAGGGCGAGGCGGCACTTGGTTGTGTCTCTCCATGCTTTGTCCTAACCCGCGTGGGCAATTCTCCAATATCAATTGGTTCAAACAGGTTCTCGACGATGGTGAGAGCTGCGCATGACGTAATTCTTCTTATCGCCAGCTCTTATCGACACGTGCGGAGGGGCGAGGCTGAACATGGTGGGGCACTAAGACGAGGCTGACAATCAGATTTACATCATGTCCTCTTTTTCAGGGTCCTCTTCATCCTATCACATCTCAATGCTCCACGATACCCAACTCAAAAGGCAACGGCGCTTCTTCAATTCCCTTTTGCATACGACATACAACCACAAAATCATACTGAATCGACACAATGGCACAGTTTGTCCCTCGGCAAAGTTTTGTCGTACCGAACTCGATACCGAAAACGTACTATATTGGCCATCATGCCAAGGGCTTCAGCGAGATGACAAAAATGAAGAGCCATATCTCTCTTGCTCTCGAATGCCGCGACGCTCGAATCCCTTTCACATCACACAATCCCAATCTAGATCGCATCATAGGCGGTAACGAACGAATCATCATCTACACAAAATGCGATTACGCAACAGACACACCAAATCTCCAGAACACACTGCGCAAGATTTACGGTGATAATATCATCTTCTGGGACAAGCACAGACCCTCTACGACAGATAGGTTACTCAAAATGATCAAGAGAGCTGCTGTAGCGCAAGATTCAATACTCGGTTTGCGGGCCATAGTTGTCGGAGTGCCCAATGTCGGCAAGAGTTCAGTGCTCAACGCTCTACGGTTCCAAGGCATACGGAGGAAATCCCCCAAGGTAGCCAAGACTGGAGGTCAAGCAGGCGTGACGCGCAAAATGGGCACAAATGTGCGCATCCTCGACCCAGAGTGGAAGAGTGAGGGCGTAGGCCTAAATGGAGCATTTCTGTTGGACACCCCCGGCGTCTTCCCGCCCTACGTTCGTGACGGCGAGGCTATGCTCAAATTTGCGCTCGTCCAGGGCATAAAGGACGGGTTAATACCAACCGAGATACTGGTAGACTACCTCCTCTACCGGATGAACCTCTTCAAGCCGACCTTGTATAAGAGATACTGCGAACCCACCAACGATGTTCATGAGTTCCTTACCGCCGTTGCTTTGAAAGACGGCCTAATAAAGCTAAAAGGCGTTCCTGATTTGCAATCGGCTGCTACCAGAATCCTACATTTATGGCGACATGGGAAAATGGGCAAGTTTGTGCTGGACGATGTATCTGACGAGGGATCAGAGAAGCATCAGCAGTCTATAGACAACCCTCCTCTAAGTCTAAATCAAGCAAAGAAACAGAAGAAACAGGCAATTGCACAAGAGAAGGCAGGCGCCTAGCATGCTCAGGAATTCATTTCCGTACCATACGTTGTATACTAGAGCATATTCCATGTACACTATTTAAGCCTATTCTGCCATCTCGTGCCAAACTTGATTCGAGTTGTCCTCCTCCCCGCCTTTACCATGTCTCTCAATATTGTGCAAAGACGCCAATGACCGAACCCTCGGGCCGTACTAGGGTATATGTAGAAAGGTAGCCGGAACACCAGCTTCGCCTCGTGAAGTGGTTCCATTGAAAGAATAACATCGACCACAGAGTATAGACAAGCTCATACAGCTTTGCCTGTTGCATCTTCTGCGGATGCTGGTGACGCCCCTGAATGCACCTAACCGGAAACGCCTTAAATAAGAAATCGAGCGCAGGTCCCTTTTGTCTCATTATGATGGACCTACTGAAACAAAATGCTGCCGTCAGGTATACTGATTCTGCCACTTGACCATATCTCGTGTCAGGACATCCATCATCTCTATACAGTTCAGATCCTTGAAATCTTTGCCCTCAGAAGAGCCTGCTGTATCCTCATTCTCTACAGAATGGGAATCTAAGGACTTTTGCGGTGATGCTTCTCCGTTGCTTGCGTTTCCGTTCGTGCCTGGGATTGCTTCCGCTGCAAGGTCCACTTGGGTCCTTGAAATAAAATCCATTATGGCACCGACACGCCGCTTCATATCCACCATATTCAACTTGTGGTGTAAGGCGGGCTTTGACTTGCCATGTCGATGTTCACTTGTGGGCTTCGTGTGTGTAGGGGTGGGTTCTTCGCCGTTCTTTTGAATGTCCCGTGACATGGATCGTGCTGGGGATTCGCCATCCGCATCGCGATCCCTGGTGTATTGGTTTCTGCCTTTGCCCTTCTTATGTGTAGCTCTGCCGCCGCGCTTGGCGGTGCTTGAGACGGTCTGGTTGCTCGCAGGGGGTGTGTCGGGAACGGGCGGCGCAAGTGCAGGGGTTTCCATAATAACTGGTACCTCGATGCTTTTGGTAGCTGGAGGTTTAGCAACGGCGGGAGGTGTTTCCTCTGAAGGGTCAGAATCTATACAATGATTAGTACCATACTTGATCAGAATGTACGGTCCAACTTACCCTCTCCTCGTCGCCTTTCTGCGCGGCCTTTCCTTTTATCTGCAGCTTCCTGTCGCTGGCGCTCTTTATCTTCCTTCTCCGTCTTGGTTCGCTGGTTCTTGCTGTTACGAGCTTTCTTGGCTCCATTTCGAGTGTTAACCTCCTCATCTGATTCATTATAACTTTGAACCTCGACCGGCTCAGTGGGAGGTGAAGGTGACATCGAATTAGTTCTCTGTCGCTTTACACTTAACGGGTTCCTTAGTGATGCCAGTTTTTCATCCCGTGGCCGAGCATTGACGGCGATTGACTCTTCACTATCGCTTCGTCCCCGTTTCGCTCGTCGGGTCATGATTTCTTGTCCATCTTGAGGGACATCTTCTTTACTTGCTTCAATGGCGCGCAGGAGTTGCTCGTCTTCATAAGCTCGGTCGCGGCTATTCATTGTGGATCGACGTTTTGAGGTTTGTGAGGCGGAAGTTGGGCGCGAGTTCTTGCTCGTGCCAGTCTTGGGTGAACGATTGCCTTCCTTAGCAATTGAGGCGGCTCGAGAGGTTGCGCGCGACGGCCGGTTATGGGGGACATACTTGGACCATTTTTGGCTGAAAACAAACTTGTCAGTACTCAGGTTCGTAGGAGGGCCGCACAACAAACATTGTCCAGGAATTCAAGCAGCCAGAAATTTCAAACATGAAATCCATCTTGCCAGCCAAAAAGCATGCTGGGAAATCGACTTACCCGTTGCTTGCAGTGTATATTTTATGGAGATCTTTGCGACATTGCTCGCAAAAATATTCCTCGGGTGAGCTCTCAGCGCTGAAGATTCCGACACAGGCGCCATGCTGCCAGACCTTACAAATGTCGCATTGAACGAAGAAGCCGGTAACGTCTTCAGTGAATTCTATGGCATTGAAGAAATCTAGGTCGGCACCTTCCACGGGTGGGCGGCCCGGGTATTCTTCTGCATCACAGATACATCGCACGGCTTCGTCCTCCTCTTCTTGGAGGTCGTCACTGCCATTCGCCATTTCAAAATTATCGGGTTTCGAGGTCTTCTCGTTTTCGTCTTCGTGGTTGCGCTTTCGCCTTCGACCGAGGAGGGTATCGTCAAGATCTTCAAACGGCTCCGAGGACAAAGAGGCACTGGGTGTGGACTTGTTGGAGGAGGGTTTGGCGACTGATCTCGTATTCCGCTCAACTCGACCAGACGTGCTTGAGGATACAGATGACTGTTGAGATTGTGAATTGGTGGCGCGGGCTCTTGATGACCGTCGCGGCGAGGGTGGTGCCATTGAGGGAGCCGGGTCACCGATCTGAGGTGACAGAGGAGAAAATGGAAGAAAGAGGACGAGGGATAGGGTGTCGGAACCAACAACGGCGCGTGGAATAAAATAGAGTAGATATGTTCTTCCCAGCGCCGATCGAGAAGTTGAGAGGAAAGGAAATCGCGAGAATTGGTGGTGCTGAGCAAGGAATAAGGATTGTCGAAGCTGGGTAGTGACCAGCGATGAGTGCGGCTACTGAAAGAAGAATGTCGAGTAAGGGCGAGGGTATCGAAGGACGGATTGGCAAGCAAGCATATCGAGACCGAGTAAAAACGCCGTGGTCATGACACGGAGAGATGCCGTAACAATGAGTATGAGAGAGAGACGAGTGGGTGGAAGCTTTCTTCGGAACGAAGAGGAGGAGGAAGAGGATAACCAGAAGAAGCGCGGGCACGGGCATGGGCATGGGCATGGGATGGGTGTGGGAAAGTGGGCAGGAAGGTGGGCGCGGGTCTCACTTTGCTTGGGATACTTCCCAAAGCAAAAGCCGATGGAACCACTACAAACCCACCTGCAGGACATAAAGTTATAGCGCTCACTGTGCAGACTGAGCTCACTAACAAGCTCCGAATACAGGGGTCTTTTGGGGTTCACGAAAGTCTCTTACTGGCGCAGCCAAGCTACCTTAGTCAGGCAAAATTAGTACCCACTCACCGCTGAGGTGCAGCGCATCACAGTGATCAGATGGCTATTGGCCGGCTCCGGTATGAGACTCTGAGAGCGGTTTGTTTCCGCATCATTTAGAGACTGTTTCCATATTAATTGCCCTACCATGCATGCCCTGCATTTCCTGACGAGTGACATCAGGAAAATATTGAATTCCATGTTGTTCGAGTGAGCCACAAAACAGTTGTTTCACAATGCTCCAGTCCAGTATAGACTACTCAGGATGGGTTTACACATAAAAGTAAATGTACAGTTGAAGCTCAAAATCGTAAACACCAGTCTATAGTCGACCTTTTTTTCTTGTGGCTGCTGTCAGTAGGAATTGGAGAAGACGGGAAGGCGGGACAGTCATGGTCAATAGTATTGGAGGCGCCAGTCTGATTACCTAACCTGCCACCTCCCAATGGGCCCTGCCTACCTTAGCACCTCCACAGATTAGTAGTTGGTGATTCAATCACACTCAAATACAGCAACCTTGAGGGCGTTATCGGACTTCGCATTGTGTTATTCTGGCTACTCGCTTTGATAATTCTTGCCTCATAAATTTTGTCTCCTTTTGTGCCTGCTGTGGCGTCTGCGCTCATATCAAAGCGTCCTTCGTGTCCGCGAACACCCCCTCCATCACCCCGTCCATGACTGGGTAAGCGAGCCCCGGCCTTGAGCGACCAAGAGCGAGCGAGTCTGGCAGCCATTCGTATACCTACTACAGGAATCGATACAAGTACGAAACGAGCCGAGCTGGTGCAGGCTGGTACTCGTGCCAGTGCCAAACACTCAGTCGTGATATCGACGATATGTTCTGACCCGCACACAGAACGTTTTAGAGCCCGACCGAACCAAGTTTACCCCTCTGAGCTTCGAAGAGACAAGCCAGTCTTTTGCAAATCACGGTTTTGGTTTTCTTTACGACTTGTATAACTAGTATTGCAGTATTGAATTTGTTTGCTGCCAACGAATTGTACAAGCTCCGACCCCTCGTTTGGCAGCACTTGCCCTTCGACTGTCGTGTCTGTCGTCGTTTAGAACAGAGCCTATACAATGTTCGATGGGTACGCTTTCCATTTGTTTTGCATTTGGCCCGTCGGTTGCCAATCTAGCCGGTGTTGATCCTGCAACTGCTTTCAACTGCCATCAAGGCTGAGCAGCTTCTGACGGTGCCAACAAATCTTCCAATACCATCTGCCGCCATGTCGAACTTCCCTATAATTGTGGCGATTCTCCTCATTGTTCTGGTGATCTACGTGCTAACGAGAAATGTTCGTTCACGCGCAGGTCATAATCTCAACATGTCGCCAGATACTGTATCGTCGCTGTTCCCAGACCGACCGATTCGGCCGTTACCGAAACGTCGACTGCGCGAGAAGCTCTCACCGAGGACCGTAGATACAATAGCGTATCCTCCTTCAACTCACGAAACTACGCCTCTCTTTTATTACCCACCATACAACTTCAGGGAAGACACGAGCCCGCCAAGGGCATGTTCTACAAGCCCATCTCAACAAACTCGTCGAGCGGAGGAGGGGTGCAACTATACCCCTCGACGAAATGGGCTGGGGCTGCCAGATGGCGACGATGAAGAGCCGGCTTTGCGAAGCACTCTTGTTACTAGATCACCCCCGGAGATCTTGACTCGTGGTACTCAGCGATCCTCGAAGCCAGATATCCCTAATCCGCAACCGCCGCTTTCTGCAACGTCCTCGGTGGATGGTTATGATGTATTTGAGAACACGAACAACAAGAAGAAGCGCAAAATTCCCTCTGCAGGGGAGCTTTCTGTTAATGGTACTCAGGGCTTGAATAATGAGATTGCCATTTCAGCTGGTGCAGGACGTTCTCCTACCGATGAATCACACAACGACCGGGCGCACTCCCATTCAGTCTCACATCCAACGACGGGTACTTTTTCATCCAACAATCAGGGAATATCAGGACCTGGACGGGGCAGGCTTGGGCGCTCAAGGAACGGCAGAAGCCCGCTGCGAGCATTGTCTGATGGCAACAGTAATGCGTGGGTTGGGCGAGGCTCAAAAGCCACGGCATCTCAGTGGGCTCCGGGCGGTACGTCAATCATTCTTCTACTTTTTTCATGCTCTGTTGCTGTGTTTCCAAACTCCTACATATGGATTTATCACCAGCGTATGCATTCAACCGAGCTTCCGAATATATCATGCCGGTACGCCTTTCGTTGCGGAGAGGTTGTTCAGCCATGGGGTTCTCCTGCTCTGCCCTCCATAGCTTTCGGCTACCAGCATAAAACGGAACGGAGACTTGCACACCATTTTCAATATCTCTTCCGGTGACAATTTGCACTGCCGCTTGGCTGATGGGATTCTCTCCCCCGCAGTCCTACGTTGATCTCTGTTTCTTCCACAACTGGGCGCATTTTACTTATAACGGACTTCCAGCTGCTAACGCAAACTCAGAGCAAGAGGGCAGTGGTATAATATCAAATGCTATCGCAAACGCCGAGAAACTTCGACCTCAGGGACAGGAGAACGTGAGTCTGCTTCAGCAACACTCTACCGCAACAAAATCGACTCCAGCATCGACCCAGTTTACTTTCACCTGTGATTCCCAAGTTCCTGGCACGATTCAGTGGCCCGGTGAGTACATATTGCATAGTCGAGACCCTGATTTGCTGACATAGCCGTCAGGTCACGCGAGCAAGCACAGCATGTCGACTCAGGCTGGCCCTGGCTCCTTACCACCTGGCAGTGTTGCTCCTCACGATGGGTCTTCCGTGGCAGCTAGTCGAGGCTCCGGAAGTTCTCGTCAAGACAGCAAACGACGTCTAGACAGGTCACTCGAAAGGGCTGCGCGGCGTCGTCGTCAAGAGGCGCGACGGGATTCCTCCAAAACAGCTGATGAGTGGATTTGCGAATTCTGCGAATACGAGATGATATTTGGAGTACCACCCAGGGCATTGATCCGACAGTATGAGATGAAAGACCGCCGACGCCGACAGGAAGAAGCTGATCGCAAACGACTTCTCGAAAAGGCCAAGGAGAAAAGTCGGAAGGGCAGAAAGGGCGGCAAGAAACCTGCGTCTCGGGGAGAGAATGCTGCCGCTCAGAACCCGCCTCAGGAGCCAAGCACATCTGTGGACATGAACCACAACCATTCAAATCAGTCAGGAGAGGGCGAGAACCATTTCCCGAATTCCCCAGGAGATCGCACTGGGCCAGACATACCGACTGAGGTCCAGTCATCATAGTTTGCAAGCATGATTCGGTGGAAGGGGCTGCTCCCAGCAATCGCGGTACTCCCTATTTTAGCCTTGATGATCGGGGTACGTCGTCGACCAACAAAGCTATGAAAGGGGATGTATACCTCGAAGATATCAGTGAACCAAGACACTCTGCGGTGTCCGGTATCCGAAAATGAGGTACTCTTGCTCTTGAAGATGAAGAAAGGGACAGAGCCCTGCCTACGACGGATTTCTTGCTTGTTGCTATTGGGGGAAGTGTGGATAACAAGAGACTGAGCCACTCGGTGGGGAGGCGGCTCAGTAACGACACGAAAGTGGCATTTGGTTTAAGGATAGGGGATAGGAATAGGTAGAATGTTGTAGCTTGGGCCACCACAAACAGCATTTGGGTTCAATCAGCCAGACCAAAGTCACATTGTATGATGACAGGGCTATCCTAACTTGTTCAACATTTTTTAACCACGCATTGCTTTTCTGCCTCAACTTATGAATATGCACAGACAACTGCTGCAAAATTGCATGAAAGCGACTTGGCTATGATTGAAACGTCCTAGTCAAGCTATGACGTCAGAAAGCTGTTCAGTTCAGCTGGAGATTTGAGGTGGGCTCTGATCTAGGATATGCGGAAATACGGGGCTTCAGCATACATGGTGAAGAATCGAGGAAATCAAGAGCGGTTGAATTGTGTTGGCAGTAGTATACTGTAAAGAATGCTCTATAAAATTGATTGAATTCATGCGCCCTGAGCAGTGTATTTTCTTCTATAACTAGATGATTTACGGTCTCGTTGTTCTCCAGCTAGGTGCTACCATTTGTTTCCCAGGTCCATCCGAATCCCGATACAGAACAATACCACTACCACGAAGATCAGTCCCTCAGTGGGCCAGGGTCAGTCTTTGAATGAGCCGCGTGCCTCAGGTCGAGCAACCTAAGAACCAAGCAAGATTAGTCCCCAGATTGTTTATGTTTATTCCGCTGAGCAATCTTGTAGATCTCGGCAGGTGGAAACTGGAGGCCTGCCGAGACGGGACCTGATAAGGCACTGATCTACAATTTGAATTACTGATCTCTGGATCTGTGCAGCAGACGGGGGGTCTCTTTGTGATGGCACTACTGAAAACCGGAAAGTTGAGGTTTATTATATGTATGTGTATGTGTACTGTGTTGGACCAGTCTGTACAACGACAACCACGTGTTGGTCGACGTGGACTACCATGGAGTAACAGGAGGAGGTTTGTATGACATAGATGGTTATCACTTCAAGCAAAGCCATCACAATTATCTTATTGGACCCTTGAGTTTCCATCTCCATTGGATGCAATGCGCCCTGGAAGATGGAACTACCGGAATAAAAAATTACATCCCAGAAGCTAAGTACAGGTAGAGGGCTAGCGTGGGTGGGGTCTGCTAATTGAGGCTAGTGTTAGTGGCTTGATACCTGTCGTCATCAGGTCTCTAACGAGCATGGACATGGAGCCTCCCTCCCTCGTCTCCGTCCAGTCCTTGGAGTCTTCCTCAAACTACTTTTTTAGCTGCCCTAATTTCCGTCTCAACCCATCCCATTTAATCCTGACGTATACTCCGTACACGACACAGCATTTCTTACTACGACTACCTTGACTCACATCTCAGCGTCATTATTTACTAACCTCCGAAAATCCGTGGCCTTGATCTTGATGCAAGCCGTCTGTTGAGCTGAGCTGGCCTTGCGCCGCTTTCGATCTAGTCAAGCTTAAACCAGCCCATCATGTTTGGAGGTTCAAGGAGGCATCGTCCTCCCACTCAGGTGAGCCGTCTTCGTCCTCTGTGTAGTTCACTATTGCGACTCCTATAAAACCGGTTTTGGCTTTTGGCTTTTGGCCCGCTATGGAACCCGCCCTGGTAGGCAAAAGCCATTAACTTAAGCTCACCTATCGAGACTTGCCGCATTTGTCTTTGTCTTTGATTATTGTCTTTGGCTTTTATCCCTTGATGCGACCCTCTCCCTCTCGATCCGACTCTCTTTTCCTTTCCATCGCTTTCGCAATTACACGTCGTTGCTAACATGGCGCTCTCATCTCAGCCGTTGACCCGGGAGACTGCCAATCCCAACGCTGCGACAGCCGCCGCCTCGGCCTTTCTAAGGCGTGAATCGACGCCATCTCTGTCATCAGCTGCTGCGGCTGCAGCTCTAAAGGCACGACCTACAACCCCCACCAATGTATCGCAGGTTCAATCGAAACGAGTTGCGCGGAGGAGCGCTTCCGTCTCGTCTACAGGAAGTCGGGACAGGAGGAGTCGGGAACTACATCGATCGCCGAGCGCGAGTTCTATGACAGAACGGACCTTTCGATCACCCTCGCCTTCACCAGCACGGCTCGCTGCCCCGCAAACCCAGGATGTTCCTCCAGTGCCCAAGATTCCCCAGCATGAGCACAACAAGACCAATCCGAAGAGCTCGACCCACAAACGAGCAACAAGCTTGCAAACGCAACATTTCCAAACCGCAAGCCAAAAGATGAAAAACGGCCAAGCTCAAGGCTCATGGTTTGGGGCAGCTACAGGGAACGATTTGTCTAACGTACGTCGCGCCCCTGTGGCTGATAAACGGGCATCTGCAGATTTACGGCCAAGCAGCCCGAACTCTATCAACTTCTCGTATCCTCGCTCTATGACAGAGCCGCCAAGCCCATCAAGCAATGCCATGGTGTACGATCCCCATTCGAGACGGATGGTTCCTCAGGCCCAGCTTTTGATGATAGATCAGACTGTCCGTGATGCATCAGAGAAACCTGTTCGCAAGCAAAAGCATGCCGGACCCAGGACTGGCACTCACTTGTCCAAGGGAACCGTCGGGAGACTCAAGGGCACTGCAGTCGAGCCAGCCTCACCACCACGAAAGGCAGTCGCAAGCCCACAAAGCCCTTCAGATACTTATGGTGCGATAACACAACAGCCTGGGCACCTCAAGCAGTCCAATCACCCAGAAGCTGACCCTGAATCTGAGCTCGAATCAGATCCTGAGTCTGAGCCAGAAACCACGCGTGAGGTGAAGCCTGACCCCAACTCCAACTCCAGCCTGTCAACTGGACAAACATTAATCCAACAAGAACAAGAGTCAGGTGTCGAGACACCGAGACATCCGAATCAGACTATTGTAAGCCCACCAGCAGTAACAAAATCCGAAGCATCGGTTAGAAAGCGTCCTTCTGTAGTGCATGAAGACCCCGAACTAGAGGAGGAGGAACAACGAGAGGCTGCCCAGCCGGCGCCTACCGACGAACACCCAATGGATGGAGTAAATGCCATCCCTGTGAAATCAACCTCGCCACCTCAACAGTCACCGGAAGCTACACCAATCCCAGGTCCCAGTGAGACTGTGCGCCGAAGCCGAGTGCATTCTGAAAGTCCTGCTCGCAGCCCTGCCCGTACAACCCATTTTGCTCCCAAGACCGATCAGCTACTCGTTAGGCATGAGCCGCCTCCAAGGTCGTTGTCGCCACGAAAGTCCGCACTTAAGTACTCAAGTCCTCGGGATGCATCTCCCTCAGAAGATGGCTCAGATGCGTCTGCTGCCTGGTCAGGTATGGCTGGGCGTGAGGAGACAGAACTCTCGCGGAAGAAGAGCGTCAGGGTGAGCTTTGATGATGGAAACACGGCTGTTATCGGGGAGTCTATTCCATCTCCGGATACAGACTCACAAATTGCCAGCCCACAGTCAAGGATGTCTTGGCATAGCATCATTGGGCGAAACAAAAGAGACTCAGTAACTCTGGACGAGGACGAGACCATGACCCCTCGTCCTGCTCTCCCCTCTTTTGGGAGTATTCGCGAGAAGAAGGTCAGGGAGCCTGAGGAGCGACCTTTGGTTCGGCCTATGGAGAGATCAGCTTCACCTCCAGCTACAGATTCGTTGCCTTCAGAATCGAATCACAAAGCTCCTGCCCAAGATTTGGCGCAGTCAAGTGATCTGGCTATTGGGTCGGTCTTGGCACAGGAACAGGCCTCCCGCAACGAAGCTAATACTTCCAGATACCGGGAACCACTACCCCCCGTGGTCACTTCTGTTGATGGCCAAGGGTATATAAGCAATAGTGACCTGAGCTCTGATGATGAATCCGAATCAGGCGTTGTATCTAAATCCCAAGCTTCTGCCGAGCCTGTGTCCGAGACCCAAACAACTATTAGCAACCCAGGCAGCCCCTCTGAGAGTAGTTCGGCGAAGTCTAGTCCAAGCGACAACATACCAACCATTTCGATAATACAACCTAGTCCCCGAATCCCCGATGAGAACCAGGCAGAGTCGCCGCAAGACTTCTTCGATGTTCCCGGGGGCTTCCCAGCCGGCCCGACTAATGCTTCAAGTGAGAAGGCTATTTCCGAGGACACCAAGGTATCCTCGTCAGAGCCTCGCCCAAGTCAATCACCCAAAGGAGCTGATCAGCCCGCACCAATTGCGACTCGTCGGTCCTTCGATTCCACTAGTGCAGTGTCTTCAAACTCTCAGATGCATGACATCCAGGAAGAGTCGGAAGAGTCGGAAGGGAGCAGCATTTACAGTGACGCCTATGAGGATCTCTCTGACATGGAAGGCGATGGTTTCTTGTCCCTTGACGCTGTAGTCGACGGCCCCGTCGAATCAGCATTCTCTCAGAAGGTGTTTGAGAAGGCAATTGCAAAACCCAAGGAAAACGATGTGTCTCAGCAGTCCACGCATACTAAGACTCCCTCTCAGAATCCTCTTCAAACGCCCAGTGACTGGGAAACAGCAAAGGCTTATTGGAGAAGTTTGAGCCCCAAGGACAGACGCCAGCTCGAGAAGGAGGCCATGGAGGAGTCTGACGAGGAAGACATTCCAGCAGAAGCAGCCCGACGCTCGAAACCCAAGACAAAGACCCAAGCGAAGCAAAAGCAGAAACTTGTTGAAGAGCCTGTGCAAGAGCCTTTGGAGGCTTCGGAAGATGCACCTGTCTCAGAAAAGCTTCGCAATCCAACTAGAGTTTACCAAATCCAACCAGGTACTAGCTGGCCTCGTGATGAGGTTACAGAGAAAGCAAAGCAGACTGGAGGTGCCAAACTGCGAAAATCTATGCGGGCTAGTGAGGCTACAACAGTCAGTCATCCCGAGCCAGTTCAAACCGGAGGCATGCGCAAATCTATGAGATCCGGCGCTGCTCCTTCAAGCCCTCAGAACTTACATGATGGGCATTTACGCAAGTCCCTTCGTCAAGAGCCTGAGACTACTACTGGTGTTGCGATGCGCAAGTCGCTTAGGACCAATGGTTCGGCGACTAATGGGCACAATACTGCTCCTACTCAGAGAAATGGTGGTCGGCCAACTTCTTATCAACCAGTGACCACGTCGGAAGCGGTCAAGTCGCAGCGTCGAGCGCATTCTGAAGACAGGGGCCCTTCCATGCGATCTACTGCGAAGCCAACCCTTACACGCCGAGGATCTGACTCAAGCGAAAGCAGCTTCCGACGTGCAAAGGCTGGCGGCGGAGAAGGCTTCGGCTTCCGTAAGACAATGAGAGGAGGTACACGGGAGTCGGCGGCAGCAGCACCTCCAACAGAAAGCGCAAGGGGCAGCAGCCGATTCAGCCTTCGGTCTCTGTCACCTACCGGATCAGCCTTTCGCCGCAATTCCAATACTAGCTCTCCTCCTCCAGTTATGATGGGCGGCCGTATGCGTCAGTCACTACGTACTGAGTCCAGTGATGCAGGTTCCTCTCGCATGCGGGTTTCTGGATTTGGCCGCTCCTCCAAGGGGAAGAAATCCAAGAGCGGTAGCCGCTTCGATGATTCCAGTGATGAGGATGAGGGCCGCCCAGCCTTCAGAAGTCGTTTTGTCGACTCAAGTGACGAGGATACCCCTTCACCACTCCCCAGGCAGAAGCGTGTACCTAAAACAATGCGCAGTTCTGCTTCAAACAATGCTGCCGCCGCCGCTATGGGAGTCCCGCCTGCTCGCGCAGGTGTCCAAGACTCTCCTGACCTTCCTGACAGCGATGACGAGGAAGAGCAACCTCGAGAGAATCTTGCTTCCAATGGGACGGCTATCACAGTTCCTCGGGCAACATTGAATCGAAGCGGTTCGGGACGAGACGCGATTGCGCCGCAGGCTAACAGCGTCGAGATAACAGGTGGACGACCAGGTCATAAACGACGTGGCAGCTTCATGTCGTCCATTTTGCGTCGCAAGAAGGATCCTGCTGACAAGATCTCTCGAAGCACCAGTGAAAGCGCATCGCGTCGGGACACGCACCTGGAACGAGGCCCTGAACGACTCGCTTTTATTCGAAGTAATAGTGAGAGCCAGGCACATAGCTCACGTCTACACAAACGCGGAGCAAACTGGCCTCTCCAGGACCATCAGAACACTCACGAAGAGGAGGATCAGTTCGACGACGGCTCTCAAAATACATACGTCGTTGACGAAGAGAAGCGCCCCTCCACCGCTGGCGGTCTGGGTCCTTCTCCGTCCTCCCCAACAACAAAGACGGGCTTCCTCAAGCGTCGCAGTACTTCCCACAGCCAAATTGGTGCTGCCAACCACGGTGTCTCAGCCTCAATCGACGGCTCAGAGGTCGGCACGCCCAAGAAGAAGAAGTTTGGGACACTGCGCAGGATGTTCAAGCTTGATGATTAGTGACGTCTCTTGCTGGCTTTCTCGGCTTGCCCTTTTCTTCGTACCATGAATCATGCTTTACTATACTACATATCAAACTTATTCCTCCTCTTTTGAGACACTCAACACACTCGCTCAAGCATCGCTTTCTTCACAAAGGGAATTCTCATTCCGTCCCTTTTTATAACGCGTCATCGAATTTTGGTATAGGTAACGGATTGGACGGCTTACCCTGAGGGACTGGTCAAGTCGGTTGGACAAAACATACGGTGCAAACCCCGGATTACAAAAAGATTAAGAGTAATATCTATTAGCTATTTTTTCCTAAGTCCTCCAGTTTGATGGCTGTAGTATTAGATACCAGTATTATCAACATCAGCGTTAAGAGTTGGAATATCTCCTTCACGCACAAGGTCACACAATCCCCAAAATACATTTGCCTACCTTAGAACCTACCTTACCAACCGCGAACGCCGCACCGGAACCTGGCGTATTTCACCTAATATGTCTGGTATGTAGCAAAAGCGTAGGATATGTTGTGAAGAATAATTAGGCTTTTACTTAAAGATGGATAACGAAAGAGGATGGTTTCTGATTATTAGAAGGACAGATATTAATGTCTTGAGACAATTCCCACTGTAGTGTTTTATATGATGCTTTCTTTCCCTCGATTAAATATGCAAAATAAAAAATCTGGCAGCTCCAGGGTAATGACATACACTCAAAACGTCGCTTATATCAAGTTCTAAGCAGCATCTGCAATGCCTTGCTTTTAGTTATCTAACTGGTATCAACTGAATTCCCGTTCATTTCCTTCGTGAGATAGACCTTTTAGCCCGTCTTCAGCTTTGCCGTCAACGCCCCGCCCCCTGATTCGATTATGGTATGAAGAACCATACGCGCGGCTTTCAAACTTTCACTTCTGAGCCAGTAGTCCTTTATCATATAGCAAGAAATTGGGAAATATCTCAAATGACCATGCGGGCCGCAAATGTTTTGATGCACCCACCCGACCCTCCGTGACCATGCACCTGGAGTCATACGGAGAAAGAAGCATTTTGCTTAATATGTGAGCTAGGCCCTTGTTTATAAATGGTGTACATAGCCGTGGTGAGACCTTACCACGACACAGAATAACGGTGACATAATGGTTTTTAGGGGTACAAAGAATATTTTAGTTTCTGGATCGCGATCTATCACCGCTTCGTGCCTTTTCTCGTTCAAGTAGTAGTGTTAGCTGGCTTTTTGTGCGTCCTAGAGGTACACTAGCTGTTGTAGTAGGAGGAGTTGGGGTGAAACGAGCATCGAGGATAGAGGGTTGTGGTGGTACAACGGGGATGGTGTGATGTTCAAGCCGTGAATGATCGATAGTACTCAAGTCCGACGTGGATCCAAACCCAGATTGATCGAGAATTGTGCCAGTCACCGCAACGTTGGATGTCGATGAGGTGGCTTCCGTAAAGAGTCCAGGTGCTCGAATGTTGTTGTGCGGTTTTGGTTGATCATATCCGCCATGGGAATGGGATCGTGCCATAGGGGGGGTTTCCAGACTCCTTCCACTCTCAAGCGATCCCACTCCGATAGTCGACCTTGAAGAAGCTCCAGACCCTCTTCGTGGTCCGTGGTTCGCAAGGTTTATGAGAGAGCGAGCTTGGGGGAGCACACCCTTCTCTCGATGAATGCTTCGAGGTCGATCTTTAGGGGGTGATGGCCAAGTTTCTTCTTCTATCACGTCCTTGACGACTTCGTTTCTGTATGTAACTGGCCGAACAGGAACTGCTGGTTGCTTTCCTCGTGCCTTCTCGCTCATCGGATATGGGTGACCTTCCCTGGTCATTCCATTCATGTCCCTAGAGGCTGGTTGGTCGTATTCCACGCTTGTGCGAGCAATGTTAACTACGGGCCGCTGCAGCGTGCCATTCCTTGGCCCGCTCGATTTTCCAGCCCCGGCTTCTCGAACAACCGGTCCCGCGCTTGATGATGATTTGCTTAGCTGAGTGGTTTTCTTACTAGTGACGGGAGACGAGGGGGTAAGCTTCTGAGGGGGTGCAATGGCCATTTTCTTCTTCGGCGGATCCGTTACATACACGGGCGCCTCAGACACTGTCGCAGCTGTGCTTCCTGAAGAGGGGATCTCGTCCTCATCAGCGGATTCATGGGGTGATACAAAACGAGCCGTTGGCCGAGGCCCCGATGATGATGGCCCTCGGGCTTTTTTCAAGATTGGGTGGGCGGGTGGCGGCTTTGAGGCACTTGAAGATAATGTTCTTAACGCTGAGTCGGTGGATCTTGAAGGGCGGGACCCTTGGGTTTGTGTCAGTGGTGGGGTCGCCTGAGATTCAGCGGCTTCTAGAATCTGTCTGATCAGGGGTGGTATCTAGGTAGGTTGTGTTAGTTGTCGATGGATGTCATTGTGAGAAGATCAACCTCAATGGCACGTACATCGGGTCCTTCCCATCGATTTGGCGGTCCCTTGAGGGGGACAAAGGTTGGTCCAACCGAGATCTCCTCGTAAAGTTTTGCCAGGGCACTACCCTTGAGAAACCTGCGATCACTTCCCCAAACATGCCACCAAAAGTTTTCAAGTCGGCAAGCAGTCGGATCCTTGAGCTTCTTATATGTGGTCGTATACACTAGGAAAGCATAAGTAGTATTCAATGGCAAAGGAAAGATTAGAAATTTACCATGCCAGTACTCCCAAACCTTGTCAGGGGGGACCAAAGGAAAATCAGCAACCTCTTTATATATGTTTTTGGAATTGATGACAATGCCCTTTGGCAGTATCATAGGCATATTCAAATCCATATTTGAGGATTTTGAAGTCTTCAGCAGCCTCCGCAACGATAGGATATGCACTTGGTGTGATCAACGCACGGCTGCTAATGCCACTCAGTGATTCTTCGACGTAAAAGTGCTTATCGACGACTAGCAATGTGAAGCATGGTCGCTAAATTGAATAATAAGTGAGGGTTAACGGGCCTATGGTGGAATCGACAGAGGTTAAATGATTGCAGGCACACACAGTGTCACTCAATAAACAGCGATGGCCAATTTCCAATTTAGGTGCCGTAAACCACTGACACAGTCGTTAGAAGTTTTGAAAGCAAGGCCAAGGATTATTCGCTGGTAAATGGCTTCTGGATCGCTGAAGTTGTTGTTCCAACGGTCCTGTGATCGGACAACACCAAAGCTGGCTGGGCTGGGAGGTGCAGCAGCTGACGGTTGTTAAGGGCACACAGACGCTGCAGGTTATACAATACTTTTTGTCTCTGCTCTTATTTTGTTCTTCTCGCGTGGATCAATGATTGTTGATCTCCCTCCGAAAGAAACAACGTTGCAAAGAGAACCTCAAACCTCGAGATGGCTTGTGACTCGTAAGCTCGTGGCGCAAAAATTGGCTTCTCGTGTGCAAAAAAGCGGCGAAAGTAACAAACTGTGGACCTTGTGCTGGTGAAGCGAGACAACTTTGGTGAGTGAAACTCCGTGATGCAGTAGAAAGCTTAGCTCAGCGTGAGCTTGAGCTTTAGCTTTAGTTGTGATCTAAATCGAGGGCCGTTCAGGTGCCGTGTAAGTGTAACAGTGTGTTCGGGGCTGTTTCGTTACATCTGCAGGTTGAAGCCTCTTTTAGGAACGAATAAAGTCTGCGCGTCACGGGGTTAGGGGCACGAAAAGAAGAATGGACAGTTGAAGATATAGAAAATTCAGGGTCCAGAGGTAAAAAAAGTCTGTACCTGCTAGTGAACCGGAGAAAAAGACGGTGGAGAGCCGGTGGAGGGACTGATGACAATGGCTGAAGATATCGAGCACTTTGAGCTGGATTTCATGGGTACGTTTCGGACTACTGAATTCCGTTGGGTCGGTATACATGAAAACTTCAATAGTGGCGGCGAAGTCGGAGGCGGCAGCTGATGCTGGTTCAAGGTGAAAGAGTACCTCTTTGTACAAGTCAAGTGGTCGGAAGACTCCCACGTCTTCATAACCTGGTGCCGATAAGCTTCGGAGGTGATGCCGTGCCGGCTCAGCACTTTTCAAAAAAGACACGGAGTTGCAAGAATAGATAACAAGATCGGTGTGTCGCAAAAAGCTTGTGCAAGGCAGTGGTTCCTATAGTTTGCTTGTGACGACGGGAGGGAGAGCGGTTGAAAAGGAGTCCCGTCCGCTTGGTCGGCCAAGATGGCGGCGAAAGACGGTGGAGAGACAGACGAACAAGGTCAGGTACCTTCCGGAGAGGCCGCTACTTCGCTGACCGGTCCAGGCCACAATGATCCAATTTTGATGAGTGAGTACCCTGACAGCGGAATGAAACAGAGCCTCTGCCTGGACAGAGCCAGAGCGCCAGGGGGCCGGGCTCTAGCGACTTATCACCCAGCACGTTTATCTCTTTGGTGGAGGTGAGGTGAGGGATGCTTGTCACCTCATCTGAGGTGCTGTCGAAGCCGGTACGTACTGCGTCGTAGTCTATCGTGCTTGAGTAGTAGGTAAGGTAGCTCAGTGGAGGTGGACCCTCCACAGACAATAGTGGACTTGAGGTGCTATCGGGTGCTGGAGCTGTAAGTGAGAAGCCAAAAGCAAGCACGCAAGCCACGACTGTCAGGGAGGAAGACAGTGCAGGTGCTGGGAGAAGAGATGTAAGGAATTGTACAAGGAGTGGAGTGGAATACAATGCTAAGGAGACGTCGAATTAAGAGGTTGGAGAATAAAAGTAAAAACAGGATGGGGAAATGGAAAAAAGGAAACCTCGACCCTGGGCTTTAAGATGGCCTGGACTGGAACTCGAGCTCTTTCCGTTGGTGATCTGGGTTGACGATGGGGCTGTTCCTTCCCTAGCTTAGCTCCTCATGACCTTCAGGAAGGCACCCGTGGAGCAGAGCTTGGCGGGGCTTCTAGTGGCTGCCCCTGGTCTACGAGCCCTGGGGTTCAGTACCTTGGGTGCTATGGATGTGGATGTCAAAGGAGAGGAATGATTCAGAGAAGCTTACGGCTATATCATGATGACATGATGCAAGAGATTTGAAGAACCAGGATCTAATTGATGTAATACTCGAGTAGATCTGCTTGGCATCTCGCAGCAAAAGAGCCCAACAATATTCCTCAGTCTTGATGAACTTCTTGAACCCACAGACAGACAAGGGCAGTGGATGGAGAATATGCGCTAGCAGGGGAGGTTACACTGGAACCTGAACTACCGGACACGCGGGCACCCTGTGACGTGCCCTTGGGCTGAACCTCACGGGTTTCTATTCTCACATGGGCATGGACTTGGGGCTGACCTCGACTAATGAGATCCATTCTACATACGATGATTGGAACTTTGACCCAATTTTAAATCCAGATTAGTAGTCGCCTTTATCAATTCTACTGTGAATTTTAAGTTCTATCCTTTGATGATTCAAAGATCTAGGCACTGCACCTGTAGTCTTGTCTTACATCTCACTGAATATCTGTTGATGGATGGGCAGCAGGGCTGACAAGCTGTGTACAGTTGCCTCAGGGAGCAAAAAACCTTAGGACCTCTACTCTAAGTGATAAAAAGATTTATACAAGCTTAGTTTAAGCTTAGAGAGGTATTTAATTAGTTATTTTTATCACTTAGGATAAAGGTCTCAAGTTTTCTTTGTCTCCCCTAGAGTTGTTATGTACAAATACCTTACCTTACTCTCCTCACTCCCATCTCGTACCTGTGGCTGAGAGCTCTATGTAGGGTGCATAAGGGGACAGGGGCTACCTACAGCATCGACAAGGATATGTATCTCAACATCAAGGTCACGGGCCCAATACTGAAATGAGATATCACCAATCATCAACTTCCAAGTCAATACTGTCCGGCTTCATGCAGGGCGAGCTGTCATTATGAATCAGGACCCAGATGTTTCGTGTTGGCCGCCTTCCGAGCCTGAATGATATATGACCGTGAATGAATTCACCGCCTCCATGTCAATAGGCTTTTACAGATCGAAAGTTAGTCATAACTGATTACCCTGATCTATAACGGCTTTCTTTCAGCTTGAATTTAGACAATTCAAGTTCCCGGACTCTCAGCCTTTATCTAGGTGCAGTACCACAGTCGAGGCTTTGGCCTCATAACCAACAGAGGCGATCATGTACACGATTTGCGGCTCTGCGAGCCCTCTCCCTCATAGTTCCTGACTCAATACCGTCCAAAAGGGGCACGATCTTCGACCCAACCGAAACATGACTTTCACACCGAGTTCTAGAACAGTTATTAACGACTCAGATAACGGCTCAGAGCCTAACTTATCTGCAACTCATCTCCTGACCTCTCAGAAGCTGAAACCGTCACATTGTCTGACATAAACTAGACTATCTCTATCCGGGCGAGATGATCAACCTGGTTGGCTGAGTGGATTGGCTGTAGGAGATTCTACCGGGATTCCCCTCCACTACGGCTCAATCCTTTCATTGCGATTTTCTTTTCTTTTTATCTCCCTTTTGTCTTTTCCTCTTGCAGGAGGCGCAATTTTCTTAGAGTCTTCTGATCTGTTTCTCGGCGGGGTCGATCAATAAGGTACCCAGCATCGTCATGGTCGTGTGACTGACCACATCAGCCACATGGGGCAGCACAGACTCGATGCGTTCGTTTATCAGACTTTCGCTTCTCTGAGGCTCTTCCCCGCTTCCAAGTAAGTTCCAAGCTGTGCTGTAATGTTTCACGAGACCAATTCAAAACTCTTTGGGCGGAGGTCGCCTTGTTCCTGGAGGCACCTGACGCTGAGATGATGAAAGGAGGGGTTCACAGCCAGCCATCCCGTCTCTAGGCTTGGACTAAAGGTAAACTTTCTCGAGAGTTCAAGCATTTGTCGGCCGAGAGGAATTGCGGGATTCGTCACGCGTACCGGTATGGAGAGTTGTGCCTTGGTCGAAACCGGCAATGATGAGAGGTGCTCAACGTCGGCTTTAGAGTTGGAGACTTTGGAGACTCGGCTAACTGTGGAGAGCTTAAGCTTGAAAGAGCTCTTGTATGCCATGGACATGACCATGACCACGTCGCGTTTGGGCCTTTGTCCGGGGAAACAAACATGCATACCCTGTATGAGTGCGTGGTTGACCTGCTATCGACATACCATCGAGTTTGCTTGTGGCGAGATCTTCATTCATCGTCTATCTCACCCAGGTCACGCACCCACGTGGTCAAGAGTCCAGTGCAAGGTACCTTCGGGTGCTTCGAGTCGACAGGCCTCCCCACGCTGTGAGCCACACCCAAGCTTCATGGTTGTGGGGATCCTTGTTAGAGATCCTGGACTGGAGCTTCTGTCAGAGATGGAGGGGTTGCAGATGATCAAAAAATGCAATACAAAGCTTCCTATTTGGTCACCGCGGGCCGACACTGATTTTCGGGGTGATTGCGCCATCTGTACCATTCGGAGGGTCATCGCTCGACTATCGGATGTCGGAGGTCAGGTATGGAGTGATAATGAAGTTGATGTTGAATATTCACATTCAAGACAGCGTAGGTACATACCTTGGACCAACGACGACAACGGAATGCTTATAGTGGCATTTATGAGCATTGATTCAAATACTGTTCTTGTATCAACTTATTCATCATCTGTCATAATGGGCCGTGGATAAGACTTGATCCAGATTCATGGTTAAAGCTTACCATACCCTACCACAACATCTCCATCCTGCAACCACCATCTTGTGCCAGATTTTAGGCCACGGCCACGTACAATCACACAATCTCAGAGTTTTCACCCTCACATCTGACTGATACCCGACAATCGTGGTGGCTGCATCTATAGTTGCATCCAAACGTGATTGTGTGCTGTAGCTGATCTAACCTACAACGGCAGCTGTTCGGCTGTACCATGGCATCGGTGTCAACGAACGTGTTGGGGTTTCTCTGCAGCCTGATCCTGTTTCGGTCGGCAGTACCGTCAGGCATTTGCTGGGTGTGGCGGGTTGCACTCGGGAATGTCATGGGTTTTAATCTGCAGCTATCCGATCTCGGGAAGTGTCACATACCCGCATCTCTTTGACGGTATGGTGCGGCACGGTACCTTATCTAAGGATATCATGAACTGCGATAGGGGCTGAGCTACGATGAATGAAAATTTTCAACTGGCCTTTTAGTGCTGCCGAGAAATGCATGTTCAAAGTAAGAATGAGTTGATAAGCAAAAGAAGAATTACGGAGTACGCGAATGTTCACAACCATGCCCAATCGTTTTTCACTATCAAATGTACACTCCGGACAAGGAAACACGAAAGAATTGCCGGAACACAACATTTCAAAGAACCCAAAAAACCCCTTGAACCATTCGTTCACATCGGTATAGTGGGATCCTCAAGACATGTGTCCATATACAACACTTCATGTAATAACATTACTATTGATAAGTGTCAACCCATTTCTGACCGCATTAAACATTTATGTTTCAATTTGACAATAAATCAAGTTACAGGTCAATGTCAATGTCAAAAGTTATAGAAATCATAGGTGCTCATTTTCTTCAAGGCATCGATCGATGTGCAAGTTTCCTCGTCTCATTAGATACATTATCGAATTCCAATCGCCATCGGGCACGCCAGCCCAACCGTATGAAAAAACCAATTAGGGTGCAATTTTAGCCAAACTCCTTTTCGCCTTTGTTTCATTGAAACTTAGGTTACGGTGTAACCGCCGTCAACTCGGATATCAGCACCAGTGACATAGGAGGAGGCCTGTCAAGGATCACCGATGAGTTCAGAATTTCGAAATGCCAGGGAGTAAACTTACATCAGACAGCAGAAAAGCAACGGGACCCATGAGATCTTGAGGTTGACCCATCTTACCTTGAGGAATGAGAGAAGTCCACTTCGCTTTCAGATCAGGATTGTCGTCAAGAATCTTCTGGGTGCTGTGGTGACCACGTTAGTTACAGCTTTACTGGAAGCAGCTTTGAGTGCACTCACAGAGCAGTAAGCATGTAGCCAGGAGAGATGCAGTTAACTCGAATGTTGGCATGAGCCCATTCGACGGCGAGAGATGCGGCAAGGTGTCGAACACCAGCCTTGGCAGCGTTGTAAGGAGCCTGGGGCTGAGGGACGTTGACAATGGCACCGGACATGCTACCGATCATGACAATGCTTCCTGGGGCCTTTCGCTCCATCAGGTGGCGGGCAACTGAGGTCGCAAAGAGGTAAGTGCCGTCAACGTTGACAGCCCAAAGCTTGCGGAGACGGTCGATGGGGTAGTTAACGGCTTCGAAGTTCTCAGTGAAGCCAGCTGAAGTGACCAGGTTGTCGATTTTTCCATGCTCCTTGACGACCTCAGCGATACAAGCCTCGACAGACTCAGGGTCAGAAACATCGGCATAGTGGGCTGTGACCTTGGGGGTTCTAGGGAATATGTTTAGTCTTGCACAATTGGAGCTTGTGAAATGATGGACTCACCGTCGAGCTCGAGGGTTCTCCTTCTTGAAAGCTTCAATGAGAAGACTGGTCTGCTTTTCGGCTTCTTCCTCTGCAACATGGTCAGCATGACTTCTTTGTTCGCTGATCATAAGATATGCACTTACTGTTCATGTCAACAAGAGCAAGGTGAGAGCCAGAAAAGACCATTCCCTGGCCCATGACAAGACCCAAACCACGAGCACCGCCAGTGACGATACCGACATGACCATCAAGCGAAAATGTAGGAAGTGTAGGCTTCACGTACTGGCCACCAGTGCCAGCGACAGGCTCACTGCTAGGGAGCTCATGGTCTTCTGGGTACTCGACCTCGATCTGAGGATCAGTCTGGGCGTATTTTCCGGGCTTGTCCTGACGAGGAGGGCCACTGTGAAGCTTTCGTGCACCAGCAAACGTGATAGAAGGGCGGATCAGAGCTGAAGCGACAACGCGGCGCGTACAAAGGCGAAGAGCAGGTGCAAAAGACATAGTCAAAGAGCAACTCAAAGTGCGGGTATCACGAGAAGATGCGTGGAGGAGGGAGAAAAAAAAAGGAAGACTCTCTAAAGAGAGACGATATTGTTTTATAAAGCAAACAGTGGCAGCCCAATACCCAAGACTTATGAGCTCAGGTGGCAAGAGCTTGAAGCTGGAGCTCCCTAAGCTTGACGTCGATGGTGCAGGGATAAGCACTGCTGATTAGCGCCCAGGAACAAAAGCGGGAAAAGATGTGTGCGCCAATGATGCCGCCAAAGTCAACTGTAATCCAAATTGGAGAACAATGGTGACAATTGGATGGATGGATGGATGAGGAGGAGGAGCTGACGTGGATGGAGATAATTGATGATGAAGGAATGGAGGTGGGAAGCAATTGTTTATTTATTTGTTACATTACCTACACCACCAAGAACTCTTAAATGGAACTAGACTACCAGTATTTGCTGATATCGTGCTGAGCCTCACGTTTCCCAAAATTTTGAGATCTCGTGTAGCGCTCGTCGTTCATCCCGCCTGGCCTGGGCCCGAGTAACGGGAGAGCTCCCCACCAAAAAAGCCTCCAAAGTCCACTAAAAACCTGGCCCCCACCCCCGGTTCGGCCGGCTCTCATCTCATCTCAACGACATTTGATGGATAAATCCACAATTCTATCTCGAATCCACGATGCATCAACGGGGATCATGTGCGCGGATCCCTTCCAATTGTTCCAATTTGGCAACGCACATCACGATTGACGGTCTAGAATTCCCATCCATCTCGTCTTCCTCCCCTTTCCCCTCATTTACCCATCATTACCAAGATATTATTACAGTCTAGGTACGCTCAGATATCGCGTGGACTGACTGGATGGGAACCCCGCCCCAGGCATCAATTTAAAGAGAATGACCCAAGAGCCTGGCCTAACTTCATCTCTCCTAAGTAGCCTCTGGACTATACTGAGAAGATACTGGAATCATACCATCAAAGTCTTCCAACATGTTCGATGGCTTAAGCGAGATGGAGACTAACATGAATGGTAGCCCAGAAACTCGCAGGCAGCAGTTATTCAATCTTGAGGACCCAAAATTATAGAAGCCCGATCGCGGTAGTGCACTAACCCCTGACACTTGAACAGTCCCGGGTTTCCATTTTTGGATCCAGAGGTGGAGGTCAGAGACATCCCCACAATGTTAACACTCGCCTAACCAAGGAGCTCTCCAGGTGAGAGCATGGGGTATCGATACCCATGGAAGAACTCCCCAAAGCCAATGTTTCCTCTCTTCCAATTGTCTCTACAATCCCTGCCCGTGGCCGCATAGCTCCGCTCTACGGCATCAAAACCGACCTTCTAAACGTTCTAGACAAGTAAATCATCACTCGTGTCCGACTGGGTGTTTCAGAGCCTCAACATGCAAGCTGCAATAGCCTATGATCCCGGTGGTAGAGTGACTTGAGAAGAAGAAAAGCAAAGAAAGATGCACACGGCATGAAGCCAAGAATGGTCAGGGCCACCACTTCAACATGTCGGTGGCGGGTCTATTAGACTCGGTGTGTGCAGGTGAGGTGTGTTGGCACCGCTTCACTGTTCGGCATGCCAAAGTCAGAAGTACAAACATAATAGACAGTAGTCACAGTTTGATCGATCGGAATGTCTCATGTCTCACTCAGGAGAGAGAAGAGGGAACTAGTAAGAAGAAAACAAGAGAAATTGACCGACCTGTTTGGATCGGATCATCGTGTCACGAGGCCCTCGGCAAATCGACCAGGCCAGGTTATCAAAAGCAAAATCAACCAGGGCTTTTTATTCGAGTTTTGGTTTGAACCCGATTACTTCGCCGAGCGGTATTATTGGAACATTGGAAACAAATGGAAACTTGTCATTGCTGCAAGGTGTGACAAGAGTCTGATAGGAAATGTCATTTTGGTGGGGGTAGCCGGCAACTCAACACCATCAGACAAAATATCACGATCTCTATAATTCAGTGCTCGACCGTTGGATTCCTGATCAATGCTTCCGTAATTTGCTATGAACTCTGTCAGCAAGCGAGAGATTCTGAGTTATCCAATGGCAACGAAGACATGCCTGTTCAAGGTCGGGGATTTAATTGAGCCTCCATTGACTACTCCTACGTTGCGTGGGGGTTGTCGCTTGGTACATCGTGAGATTCACAAACTTTCGTCAGACTTGATAATTCCCTGAATTTTTGAATTTTTTATCTTCTTGTTTCTTAATTCCTTTGTTCTATTGGTTAATCAATCCATTCCGGCCAATCTCATGATGCGCAATTCTTGCATCATAGCATGCTTGATCAAGATCGGATCGCTCTCGTCTAACAACTGGCCCTGCGAGAGTCAACGATAGCTACACCTGTGGAGCTAATCTGCTAGCTCGGGGCCTTTTTTTTAAAAAAAAACTATTCCATGGCTCATGCATTGATCCTGGTGCGTGTTTTCATAGGTGAACCCACGCATAATGTTGTATTGTTGTACTTCCTCTTCAAGCCTGCGCATACTCCTTGTTGAAAGCCCTGCCGATAACCATTCTTCGAATCTCGGAAGTACCGGCTCCAATCTCATATAATTTGGCACTGAACATGTGGTTAGTCAACAGTTCAGAATACAATTATGTGCCCAAGGCTCTCAATCTCTGCAAAATTGATACCGGAGAGACAACAAGGGGTGTTAAACTTACTCTCGAAGCAATCGTGATGCGGGCATTTCCTCAACATAACCCATTCCACCAAGAAGCTGAATACAGTCAAGTGTGCACTCAGTCGCCCGCTCAGCTGCATACAAGATAGCTCCTGCGCAGTCCTGTGTGCGGATCAAACCGTTGTCGTCGACCGCCTTGGCGGTTGTGTAGGTATAGGCACGAGAAGCCTGGAGCTTCGTGTACATATCGGCCAGCTTGCCCTGGAGCAACTGGTTGTGGGCAATAGGCTGACCGAACTGCTTGCGCTGGTGTGTGAAGGGTAGGGCAACATCTAGTGAAGCCTGCATGATGCCCAGAGGTCCAGCGCTCAACACCAAGCGCTCCAGATCGAGACCTTCCATCAGGACTCGCACACCTCCGTTGACCTTGCCAAGGATGTTCTCTGTTGGTACGAAGACACCGTCAAACATGAGTTCGCCGGTGTTGCTGCCGCGCATGCCCATCTTGTCGAGCTTGCGGGCACAGCTGAAGCCCTCACTCTTGGTATCCACGATGAAGGCCGTGATACCCTTAGAGGCCTTCTCGGGCTCTGTCTTGGCGTAAACCACAATAACATCGGCGTCAGGGCCGTTAGTGATCCACATCTTGGATCCGTTCAGCACGTAACCACCGTCAACGGCCTTTGCTGTTGTTCGCATGCTGACGACGTCACTGCCAGCACCAGACTCAGACATGGCCAGCGCGCCAACACTTGTGCCAGCAATGAGGCCAGGTAGGTACTTTTTCTTCTGCTCTGGAGATCCATTGAGTTGCAACTGGTTAACGCAGAGTTGTGAATGTGCTGCGTAGCTGAGACCAATAGAACCAGAGGCTCGCGATAGCTCCTCCATGACAATGATGTGCGCCTGGTAACCCATAGCGAGACCGCCGACGTCCTCGTCAGCTGTGATGCCTAGGAAGCCAGCTTCACCAAGCTTTTGCCACATCTCTGCTGGGAAGGCATTTGTCTTGTCTGTCTTTGCGGCGACCTCCTCTGTGATCTCACGGCGTGTGAATTCCTGCACACGCTCCCTCAACTCCTCGAGCTCCTCATTTGAAGGAGCTTCGAAGCCTTTGGGGTGTTTAGAGGAGTGCAAGCGAGACTGAATGGCGGGTAGAGTGACAGCTGGACGGAACCGACGTGCCACGACAGGTCGTGCCAGAGATCTGAATGTTCGTACGCTTGTTGCCATTGTGAAGGTGTACAAGGCTGAGATGAATGAAGTAAATGATAGAGCAATAAGATCTTGAGAGTATTTCTCTGCTTATCTTGTTTGTTTGTTTTTTCCCTTGTTTTCTTAGATAGATTTGAAAATGACACGACCGAGGGAGTGAAAAGCGGCCGGAAAACACGGGCTTCGATAGCCGTCTTTGATAGACCCGGCTCGTCGCGGCTTCTAGCGGCCGGCCCGCTTACCCCAGGTTTTCGACGTCACAAGCCTCGGCCTTTGGCGTAGCCCGCGCTTCGGCTTTAGCAACTGTTCATTCTTTAGGAGAATTAAGAAGAGCTTCCTTATTTTCCGTCCTTCGTCCTTGAAAGAGCCTCGTACTCTCGTCGCAGACTTCTTCCAGAGCGAATTGAGTATCTCAGAATCACCAAAAAGAGCCTTTAGATCAGATATGACGCTATCACGTTCATCGCGCCAGGCGATACTGCTCGGTCGTCAGTTCAGTCGGCGCACACAGATATCTTCACAGAAACGAGCTGTCGCAAATCTCACTCCTCCACACCAGGCCAATGCCATCTCACGGATTCAGACAAACGTTGATCCGTCGTCAGACGAGTTCAAGGAGAATGAGAAGCAGATGAGCGAGGTCATGAGCCGCATGCAGGAGCTCGCCCGCAAGATTCAGCAGGGAGGACCTGAGAAGGCCAGACAGAAGCACATCGCACGCAAGAAGATGCTCCCCAGAGATCGAGTTACGGCTCTGATTGACCCTGGAACTACATTTATGGAGCTCTCCCCAATGGCTGGTCATGAGCTCTATCCAGAGGCTGAGGTGCCTGCAGGCGGTATCATCACTGGTGTGGGTGTTGTCGAGGGAGTGACATGCGTGATCGTCGCCAATGACAGCACGGTCAAGGGCGGCACATATTATCCCATTACAGTCAAGAAGCACTTGCGAGCGCAAGCTGTCGCAAGAGAAAACAAATTACCGTATGTAACCAAACATCTCACACAGCATGATATGTGAATTGACAGCTGCCAGATGCATCTACCTCGTCGACAGCGGCGGTGCCAACCTCCCCCACCAAGCTGACGTTTTCCCCGATCAGAACCACTTTGGTCGCATCTTCTATAACCAAGCCCGCATGAGCTCGGAGGGTATTCCCCAGATCGCTGTGGTCATGGGCCCTTGCACAGCAGGTGGCGCCTACGTCCCAGCAATGAGTGACGAGAGCATTATCGTCCAAGAGCAGGGTCACATTTTCCTCGCCGGTCCTCCCCTTGTCAAGGCTGCGACAGGAGAGGTTGTCAGCCATGAGGACTTGGGAGGTGGCAAGATGCACTCTTCTGTGTCTGGTGTTACAGATTACCTGGCTGTGGACGACGCACATGCTGTCGTATTGGCTCGTCGCTGCATTAGCAACCTCAACTGGCCCAAGAAGTCACCAGAGACTCAAGGCCCCAAGCCTACCTTCTCAGAACCTCTCCACGATCCCGAGGAGCTTCTTGGCATTGCTACCACCAACCTGCGAAAGCCTCTGCCTATTCGCGAGGTCATTGCTCGTGTTGTGGATGGCTCTGAGTTCTCCGAGTTCAAGCGCGACTTCGGTACTACTCTCGTGACTGGCTTCGCCGAGATCTACGGCCACAAGGTTGGCATTGTAGCCAATGACGGTATTCTCTTTGCCTCGTCCGCTGTCAAGGGCGCTCACTTCATTGAGCTCTGCTCTCAGCGCGGCATCCCATTGGTATTCCTACAGAACATTTCCGGATTCATGGTAGGATCACAGTCTGAGCGTGACGGTATCGCAAAGCACGGTGCCAAGCTAGTCACAGCTGTTGCATGTGCAGATGTACCCAAATTCACCGTCGTCGTTGGTGGCAGCTACGGCGCCGGAAACTACGGAATGTGCGGACGAGCCTACAGCCCACGATTCTTGTGGATGTGGCCCAACGCCAAGGTTGGTGTTATGGGTAGCGAGCAATTGGCTGCTGTGATGGAGACTGTCGGCAAGACTGTCGACGGTGGGCTAAAGGAGCGTATTGAGAAGGAGAGCGATGCCACATTCTCCTCTGCTCGATTATGGGTAAGTCACATCCTCGTGGCTCTTTGTGAAGGAATCGAGGCTAACATTCTTGTAGGACGATGGCATTATCCCTCCTCAACATACAAGACGATACCTGGGTCTGGGTCTGCAGGCTGCTATGGGAGGTAGAAACGAGGTCAAGGCGGGTGATACCAAATTTGGCGTCTTCCGAATGTAATGACTTGTATGCAGTAAAATATGTTAATTTATTAGAGGCAACTATTGAAGTTTATGTAGGCATGTGAGTTGTCAAAGAGTTGGGAAAGGTTGGACATGGTACAGTGCTTTGTGAATAAGTTAATAGCCCAGTATGACTTGTCCGGCGCATCCCTGTTACAGTCCTCAAGGCTTTACTCGTAAGCTTACACGACATACACGTAAGTTATATATAGAGATGTTCCAAGCTCGTATAGTCGAGTGTACGCCCCATCTCTGAATGGAACTGATACCCACTAGCCAACGCATGCACGACTGTTGGACGTTGGAATGCAGATGTTCCCAGTGTCGAAACATTATTCTGTGACACCCGCCCTTTACCTGGCTTTAAGTTATGTGAATCCAATCGCCTTGTTGATTAAATTCACTGATGGGACGTGCCTTGGTTTTAGATTTACAATGAGGTATCCTAATAGTGAATATCACAACTATAGAGAACCGAAGTTGAGTCAAAAGAGGTCTTTAGATATAATATAATAAGAAACTGTATATTCCGTATACTAAATAAGCCATGTTCTCGCTGTTAGATATTGACAAATAGTTTTTGTTTTGTGACGGTTGGATTAGCTTACCCTAGAGATACGTGGAATACGCGGGTTGTCGAAAATCAATGACTGATCGACACTTGACAAAGATCCATCCCACCCTGGCAACTGATGACGTTCAAGGGCCCCTCCACCGATAAACATGAAACACGCCAAGGAAGGACGATGGAACACAACTAAAGTGATAACTTGCAGGTCTGATTGTCTGGACCCGACGCCCGAACATTGATCAATTATGTACTGCCATTCATGGCCGTTTGCTTTTGATCATGTGAAGCTTCGAGTCGAAACAAACAGTAATTACTTATTTTTAATAAATGTCATCTTGTCGACCAAACGAAGCAACTGTCACACAACGGTAAAGGCTTTCCTTTACGCCCGGGCAAGGAATCGATCGAAGCCAGATCTTGAAGGGTGAAACACCACCTCGACTCAAATGTACACGACACAAGTCGACTTCCAGGGCCCCTTGTGAGTTATCGTAAGATGCGGACACGATAAAAGTTGAAGCGTCGCAAATGCTAGTCACTCTGTTAGATGCTCCGACGGTTCCGAGCGAATTCTGTATCAGAGTACAAAAGCGCAGGCTAAACTCGCAAAATGTTAGGTTATTCAGGCTCAAGTTGGCGGACGCGCTGTTGGTGATATGAAGAAATTAAAGGCCATGGACTCAATTGATATGAAATCGCGCATGACCGTGGCTAGTGCACCAAACAGATTGAATCTCATTAAGCATCAAACGACGGACGCTACTTAATGTGATCGTCTAATGTCCGAGGCAGAAGCCTTACCGTGCACTAACGGGGTAGTCCATCTAATCGAGCCCATGCGAGTTAGCTTGATCTGTAGCGTGACTTCGGCTGTTTACTTCGGTTGTGTCAATTGACAGTAATCAAATTATCGTGAACGTTTGTTCAGCTTCTCGGTGCAAGGCTGAGCTCAAAAAGCTTGGCCTGTCAAGGCGGAGGAAACAAATAAGATTACCTCCGAACTGATGGAGTCACATTAAATTGCTCTCAACAGAACAAAAGAATATAAAGACTGATGAAGTATGGAGCACATCCTAAGACATCCGAGAGCCCCAGAAGAGGAGCATGAACCCTGGAAATTATCTGACAAAAGATGGATCTCGTCTTGTGTTGGTCTTGGTGTTGAGAGAAAGACAAAGACACAAACTGACTGTGAGACAGCTCAAAAGTCAAAAACGTGGCTTGCACTCTGTGACTAGGGCCCGAGCTGCAGGAACAGAGCACGCTAGTGTTTCTGCTAAACTTGAAAAGCTGTTGCAAGGGACCCCTCCCTAGGTAGGTAGCCTGGCTGGGCTTGGCTTCGAGGGGTTTTCGACAGACGATGCTCTAGCGTGATTGGTGGGACTCATACTTCAGACGGACGAGCAGCCAGTGGGAGAGCAGTGGCTTGTCTCCCGCGCATTTATGGGGAAAAACGGCCAACGGCCAGATGCGCCCCTTTGAGAGGTCATGACCGCTGCCCCTTCATCTCTGATTCTCTATCGTCTCTGTTCATATTGCGCTCCGTGTGGGTGAATATGATTCTTGAATGGCGTTTGTGAAAGTGAGCAGGGTGGTCCCATGTTGGAATAACGACGATCCTGCAGCAAGATGCTATCGTGATGGGGCTTGCTCACCCGTAATAACTGGATCAGTCGAGTGAGTGAGTGAGTATTCGTTGTCTCTGTGCCTCTCCCGTGCTCCCGTCTAGTCTAGGTATTCCATTGTGGAATAGCCCTGTTTCGCAGGTGAGTGAGGTGCTTGCTGAACTCCATGGGACCCCCGAAAGCCTCACCAATCTACTAATGTGCCTGGGGCTTGGGTCGTACTCCGTCCATCCTTTCAGTTCCATTTCCTCTCCTCTCCCCTCGCTTCGCCTCGCCTTTCTTCCTCCTCTCCAACCTCACCCGCACTCTTTGTGCCTATTGTACTGTACTGGTACCTACAAGCCTGCTTCGACCCAAGCTGCCGTAGTCTGCGCCTCGTTACATTCATTCGTTACTACTTTTGATTCTTCTCCAACTGTGCTTCTATTGTGCACATTTTTTTCAACTCTTCTTTTTTTTTTACTATTGTTTTTTCCGGGTCCGTCTAGAAGATAATCAGACCAATCTTTCTTTTTTATTCTTCTTTTGCTTGATAATTTTGACAGTTCAATAAGGGGCCACAAAAAGATAATCAGGTTCAAGAAAAAGCAAGAAGCAAGAAGCAAGAGCAAGAGCTGGGAAATCAGACGCCTCACCACGCCTTCCTCAACAAACAATTGGTGCCTCATCGATCTGGCCTTAGGTTCTATCCTTCTATAGGGATCTCCTTTCACCACTCACAACCATTATCGTCTCATTACCTGGAGCATCCTCAAACCATCGAGACGCAACTTTGAAACGCGATTCGTCCAGAGCCATCTCCTCGGTGACACGCCGCCTCGTCTCACGACGTCGGCATCGACTTTGGCCTTTGCCCACTGGTTCTCGATTCCGACTCGAATTTCGTCCCCATCTGCTGTGCTGCTCTACCTCGGAACCGATCCCTTCCATCCTTTTAGTCGTTGATTGCGAGCCCCTGTGACGTTGACTTGATTTGTCGCGCCCAAATGATCTCATGAAGTCGTGACCTTCTTTCGCTTCTTCGGTATGTTTTCCCTTTCGTTGTTACCAAATCTTGAGATGGCCTGGATGTCATCTTGGTTGTTTCACTTCAATCTTTCGCATTTTCTTCCATCCATATCCCCTTGTAATACTAACACTTTTCTTCAGACTATTTCTCATTTGCATTGCTTGCAGCGCCTGCGAGGTCTGGATTACCGTGCAACAGTCTCTCATTTTTGGGTCGATCCGTCTTATTTTCTCTCACGTTCTCTTCTATCCAGTTCTCATCTTGCCTATTTTTACTTTGCTTCTCACATTTCTCGTAAACTCGACGTAGCCTGTGGCTGTACGACCCGATCGAGTCCAAGAGAGTTCAACTTTTTGTGTTGCAGCACCCCAAACAACTCGGACACAGACTGCTTTTTCCATATACGAACGCTGTGCCAGTGATTCTCCACAAGGACGATTCAAGCGCTGTAGGTCATCGGATACTCGCATCATTTCATCACTTCGGTTCTTTGCAACTTCGAGGCTTCCTACATACAGTCGAACTGCATATAGGGGCTCGCTACCAGATTCCTAACCGTGTTACGCTGTTGGTTTGGACGACACTCGACTCGGCATAAAGGAACCAAATGAGTCAGATGTATGATGGAAGAGGGATGGACTCAGCACTCGGATCTGGATCTGTAAGGAGAGCACGCGAGATGGCGCAAGGTGGATATCCGCAACAGCAGCCTCTGTACCCAGACAACATGGACGACAGTCCGCCTGGCGAACTAAGGGCTCCTCCTCGTCGACCCTTGGGAGGACACCCCTCCGCGCAATCAAGGCTTCCGAAACCCAAGGCTGCGCCTGCCATGGATTATAGAAGTGGAAATCCTGGTGTTGCCATATCTCGACCACAGCAAGTTCCACAATGGCCTCTACCCGGCCCCCCGATGGCCGCTATGAATTCGCCCGACCCCGAGCCATATCGACCACCACCTGGACGACCAACTCAGGCCCCTCAACGACCACCCCGACCCAGCCAAGTTCCTTCTTTGCTGGATCAGTCTCGACTTCAAGAACCGACCCCAGTGTTCCTCACACCCGAGTCTGATGACTATCACTCTTCCGTTCCGCCTTCTCCATCCTCCCGAATGACAACCTCTAGTCTTGGATCACTCCCTGACTTCCCTGAGCCTAATCAATCGACAACTGCAGATTCTAATAGAAGAAGTGTCAACCTGGGCCCCCCCAGAGCGAGCGCTAATCTAGGACCTCCCCCTTCGTCTCGCCGGGGCGCATCATCCTTCTACTCGCACGCGTCTTTTGTCTCGCCGATTCCCGAAGAGAGTCTCAATTCGAGATCGCACGGCTCTTACGCCTCAAGCGCGGCTATGCCTGAAAGCTGGCCTGCAGGTTCTCGGGCGGCCAGTCCCTCGTATTACGATGAGACGGACAACAAGAGTCAGGATTCCGCCTATGACGAGTTTCATGATGAGAGCAAACTTGTCCGCAGTGCAAGCATCGGCAAGAGAGGAAAGCCTTCAATTGTTACTACCAAATCGTTCATTATGGAGCCCAATCACCGCCCTGCACCATCGCCGGTTCAGCCTTTCGACTCGGGAACCGGCTATATCGATGCTTCAACAAGCTCTTCTAACACCCTTCCTCTGGCGAAGACATCGGCACCTTCGCAAAACCCTCATGACAGCCTTAGCCCCGACGCTATTCTGGGTGCATATGCTGCTGCCAGCGCCACCAACTTGTCAGAAGTACCAGTTCCTGCGCCAACACCTTCCCCTCAGCCTTATAGTCGACTTTCGGCTATTCGACGACCCCCAAAGCTGGACATTGAGGCAGTGAGAAGGGCCGAGGAGAGAGGCAGTATCACCAGCTTGCCTGATTTGATTCGACGTGCAACTCGCCTCGCGACCATGATTGATTCTGGCAAAAGACCAGCAAGCCGATTCGACAACTTGAATGATTTCTTTGACGACAAGGGGCAGACTCGAGGGGGTGACAAAGAAAACTCAGGTAAGAAGATCTGCTTTAGGATGTGATGTTTTGATGAACTTACCTCTCGTAGGACTATCGGATATGCTGGCAGCATTCCCCCCTCCCGCACAACAGCCAGAGCGACAGAACCGTGGATCCTGGTTTCGAACGACATCTTGGCCCCTAGCTCCCACCCGTCAGGGTGATGTTCCTTCACGATCTGGCCTTCGCGAGATGACGCCTTCGGATGAAGGCCAGGGCAAGCGACGTCGGCGCTGCTGCGGTCTGCCTGTGTGGGCGTTTGTCCTCTTACTATTCTTACTTGTTGGCATAATTCTGGCCGCTGTCCTTGTCCCATTGGAATTTTTCGTCTTTAAGAACTTGGGCAATGATGAAAAGCCAAAGTCTGCCCTTGCTCAATGCCAAGAATCATTAAAGTGCCAGAACGGTGGAACAAATATTATGTCGCAGGGTACATGCTCATGTATTTGCACAAATGGCTTTACAGGCTCCGACTGCAGCGCTGGTGGCTCCGATGGTTGCACGACTACAGACTTGGGCAATGATCTGAACAACGTCACGCTTGGCAAAAGTATTCCACGCCTTATCGAGAACAGCCAGAAAAACTTTTCTATCCCTCTATCTGGCACTGCCATCATGGCGAAGGTCAATGCTGCAGAGCTGTCCTGCATTGCCCAGAACTCCCTGGTTACTTTTGATGGCGCTGCTACACGCAAAAGGACTTTGCTCGACAGCCTGGCTCTCCAGTTCAAGCGAGAGGTCGCTGCACCGACTCTCGTTGCCCGTACACCTGAAACTGCCCCTGCTGTCGTCGTATCCTCCGAAACCGCCGCGCCAACTACGCTGGTGGTTGACGAGGGAAGCCCCGAAAACGCGCCAACCTCAACAAGCGACGCTGGCAATGCTGCACAGACCTCAGTGACAGCAGACCCATCGCAGACACAGGACCCGATGACCAAGTTCAAGATCACAAACGAGGTCCTCGACTTTGCGCGTATCGCCGTCCTCTATGTGTTGCAGGAGGAGGACGTGGACAGTGCCGAAGACGCTCAATCTAGCCTTGCACAATTCTTTGCCAAGGCTCGTAAAGAAGCAGGTGTTTTGGCAAAGGAGGCAGCCAATGTCAGCATTGGCGACAAGGAATCGGTTGACTTGTTGAGGTACAAGATCAGTATCGGATCAAAGACAATAGGAGGAAACGTGAAGCGTCATGTGTTATCTCCAATGGCTGCTCCCATCCACCCGTCCCTTGGACGTAGAGCAGTCCATGGTCCAAGGTGAAGCGTAGCAGCGAGCTCCAGATGATCCAGGAGTCAAGAGTAGACACTGTATATAACGCATGAACATAGGTAAATATGCATTTCGCAATGATGGCGTCGGTCTAGTGCATTCGTTTCGTTATTTGCTTCAGTTCAGCTTCGCCAGGGCCGGGCCGTGGATGGTAACGAGTGAGGAATAAGTAACGGGACTGATGAAGAAGACGGAGAAAGAAAAGAAGGAAAAAAGAAAGAATTTTGCATAGGCATTTCGGAGGCGCCCTTTTCATTTTATCCTTCTATTCTACTACTACCCATTCTACAGTATGTAACACTCGCGAGCGAGATTAGCAAGGGCGTTGTGCCAAAAGATAGAGGCCTCAGGACTTGATACTTGATGCCATGAATCGTAAGAGATTTAGATCATAAGCTCTTGGTGAGTCCGGAGTGTTTGTGACTTTTCTTTATACCATTCCTGAATTTTATGTTGCATTCTATTCACCTTAAGGCTGATAAAAGACCTCCTCAACTGGCTTCCACCAAGAAGGCTCGCCGGCCTCAGAGCTCACTGCACCAGGCACAAGACTCTCCTGCCAGGCGTCTGTCATCTTCCACCATTCCCTCACACGGGGGTTCTTTGCCATCTTCTCCATGTCGCCGCTGTAGTCCGAGCCGATGTATTTGAACGAGGCGAAGAGAATGTGGCTCTGATCATCGTAGAAAATGCTGTCTATACAAGCGATCAGTCTCTATTACAGTTGCCTTACAGATACACTTCAGGATAGGCCATACAGTCTCGAATATTGCACTCTTGGATCTGCTTGAGGACGTCGGGCCAGACTCTAGCGTGGACTTCCTTGTACTCAGCAAGGTGTTGAGGCTTCAGTTTGACGATCTGAGCGAATCGGCGAGCTGTTTGTGACATCTTGTGTTTATAAGTGGCGGACCGTACTATGCGTATTGTCGGTGAGAGTGAGAGTAGTAAGACAAAACAGGATCGAAAGTAGTGTAGCAGCTATAGACTTTTAGAACTTACTCCAGATTGGATGGGAACAAGTAGTTAGTTATATAGCTAAACTCGGGGATCGGGCTAGAATATAGCGAGTCGAAACCCCGCATACAACATGACCCTTCTATCCACACTTCGTGACTTCGGATTGCGGATGCTCCCCCAAAGTGGAAGCTAAGTTGGAGTGTGAGCGGATAGTGCCCATTCAGGGTCCACAGTCTGTGGGGGATATAGACTTTGGGTAGCATTGCTATTTTATAATTGGCGATCTTGGTCACATATACCGAATACATCAAATACCTAAATCCGAGACGAGTGTATTAGTGTAAGGTAATTTTTCGTTTTATTTCAAGTTTAGCCAACAGTGCCTAGACCATCCATAACCTAATAGACACCGCTGAATCTTTAAAGAAAGGACAGTAACAATTTCAAATCGTTACCAAAGAAAGCCACGCCAAGTCTGATGCGTAGGTGGCCATCCAGTTCATAAGACATGATCCCATCCACCAAACCCATAACGCCTATCCCGAGTCCGAATCCTTTAAAAACATACAGTCTTTGGTATCAATAACACGCCTGTCGTAGAAGGCTGTGTTGGTAGTGTGCGTTCCCCTTTTCTATCAACCACGGCTAAGATGCGGGCTAGTACAGAGTCTCAGAAATCGACTTCTAGTTGCGTGGCTCGTACTGAGGAAGAGCCTCCTCGTCGACCATAAGACCGGACTTCTCGTCTTCAACAAGCATCTCGGCGATGGCGGCTTTGTGAGCAGCACCGGGGGCAAGCTCTGGCTCGGACTCAGCGGATTCGCCCTTGAACATGCGGATCACGCGGAGAACCATGGCACAGAGGAACATGGTGAAGCTAAATATGTTAGTATACAAATTGAAGAATAGCAGGGAATGAACTTACAATGCAACTCCGACACCAGCAGCAACACCCATAAGGACAGGGATGATAATATATGCGGTAACGTGTGTAAGAACATCGCTCCACGACTGCTCGGGGGCCTTGTTGACGAGAGGACCGTGCTTGAAGTTGTCGGTAGGCTTGTTCTCACCCTTACCATGACCGTGATGGGGCTTGCGACCGTGACCATGGCCTTTACCCTTACCCTTACCCTTCATTTCGTGGCAGCCCTTGAACTTGCCCTTGACACCCTTCCAGGTATCGTGGACCATACCCTTGGCGCGGCACCACATATCACAGTCCTCTGGTGCCTTCTCGCCAGCACCCTTGACCTCGATGCTTCCGATGATGATCTCGCCAACAGGAGCCTTGATGAGCTTTACTGTGACAGGAGGGACACCGTCGACGAAACGGTCGCCGACTTCGATGATCCTGACTTCGACATTGACAACCTCGAGATGTTGATCCTTATCGACTCCTTCAGGTCGAATAGCCAAACCATATCCCAGTCGACGCATATCGCTCTTGCCGTTGGCCTTGATAACAGCAGCCGACAGGTCTCCATTCCAAGGGTCGGCGTGTGGATAGAGTTCGAAACCGTTTAATACCAGGCGACGGTCTTGAATGCCGAAATTGAGTTCGAGTTGGCTATCATGGCCGCGGCACTGGAGGCAAGGGACGTCGACGACTTGACTATAAGCGGTCGCGGGGATCTCGAAAGTGTCGACTTCGATGGGAAGAGCGCGGAAGATGCTGTCGTCCTTGTCAGAAGTCTCTGGGACGATGAGCACAGCAGCGGCGGTCGCTGCAAGGGCGAGCGGCTTGAAAAGCATGGTGTGACGGAGTTTTCAGTGTACGTGATTTGTGTATTGCGATGATTAATTGATTGGTGATGATAACGATGATGGCGATGTTGGTATTGTTTGTGAAGAATAAAGAAAGGATTAAAAGAGGGAAGAATGAAGGATGCAGATGCAGATGCAGCTGATGGTAACGTGCTGTTCTCTTGAGGCGTCGGATGTCTCGGTGGCAAGGGATCCGTTTTGGGTAAAGTCCAAGTGTAAGAGGCACGAAATCTGGGGCCGGAAGGAACGACCCCTCCCGCCGATGACGACGATTTTAACTTCACTTTTCTTTCTTGCGCTAGCGTGATTGGCTCAGCTATTTCATGCACTTTCCTGCCTCTTGCCCACTTACCGTTCACCGTTGGTCAGAAAGAGGCAATCGCAGGTACACAATTATTTACATCTTTATTAACTTACACTCCTAGGTAGTAATGTACTTCAATGAACTGAATCAGCAGACTTGTCGTGCTTTAATCACAATCAATTTATCGGCCTTCTTTATTTAGGTGCTTATTTCTTGGCAATACGCGTACATATTCGTAGTATCAGCCAAGAATGCCAATGATCCACTTACATGTCTCACATCCACATCCATATCTGTTACAAAGCACGCGATCAAAAAGCCCAAACCAGACGAGTTCGTCAAAGGAAAACGATACTTATTATAATCTCGACATGGTTAATAGCATGAACTATGTAAGTCTTGTACACACATCCGTAACGTCTGTGTTTTCAAACAACTCACAGCAAGTCTCGTAATAAACCAAGGCCCCCTGCCCTGGCCTGGTCTGACCACTGTGATCCCTGACCGGACCTTAAAGTTGCCCGAAATACCGAAACCGAAATCGAAGCCAACAAACAGGGCTGAATTAGAATAGAAAACCAACATGTCCGTAGAAAGAAATGAACCCCCGATATGCCATGCTTCATAATCAGGGAATGTTTTACAAACACAATCCAAATCGTGCCTTCTTCCTCCTGAGACTTAGTCTTCAGACTTCAAAGCCTGTCCATGCCAGAGACCTTCCAGTTTGTCTCTGACATTCTCCCACCGCAGGCGCCAGTTGATTCTCTTGCTCAGACCTCCATCGCCATCGCCGTCACTTTCGCCAGGGCCAAGCTCAGACGAGTTCTGATGACGATGAATTGGGGAGTCATTGCCCCATGGAAAGTTGGGATCCTCAGGGACCCTGCCTGTTGGCGTGGGATAATCATCCCCAGCCGAGCCTGATTCTTCAGTCTGCGCTTTTGTGACTGTCCGCAACGTTGTAAGCGGCTGGCAGGTGCTTGTTTCTGTATCTGACTTTCATTAGTTTGATGATTTTACCTATTAAGAATAGCACAAACCTTTTACACCAAATGTGAGAGTCATGTTCAACCAATGCACCATGCTGCTTGTTGTGTTGTAGGTCGATGAGACATCTTCAGTGGCTGTTGGTGCCGACACGTACGACAATGATGAGACTGGTCCATTCGCTGCAGTCAAGCAATCGGTGCTAGCTGGAATCGCTGTATGGGTCGGGGCGTCGTGCACTGAATCCGTGCAGGTCGATGAGCTAGTAGATGTAGATTCACATGGGGTAGCTGTTCCCGCCGAGCCAGTCAAGAAGTGTGTGCCCGTCAAAGTATCAATCAAAGTATCAATCCCCGAAGATGTTCTTCCAGAAGCCTGTGATAGAGTTGAGGTACCCACAGGGATTGGTGCCAAGGCGGAACTCTCAAGGCTGGTCGATACCCCCTTTGCGCTACCAGTTGTCAAGAAAGTCGTCAGTGTTCCTGAGAGCGACGATGTAACGGTGGCCAATGAGATAGTCTCTGTGCTCGTGAAGTCAGTGACCCCGGAGGTTACGTTAGTCCATGTGGAAACAGATGAATTTTTAACTGCAGCCCCAGATACTTGAGATGTTGGGGGTTCCGCCAAAGTAGTTGTAAGAGTCAATGTCGTAGTACGAGTGTATGAGGTTGACAACGAAGCATCATCACTTGAGCTGTTAAGGGCAGACGGGGACGCGCCTGGCCCTCCCAAAGTCGTAGTGCGGAACACGGTTGTTGTACGAGTATATGAAATGGACTCTGAGGTTGCACTACTCCTGTTGTCAATGGTGGACGGGGAAGTGCTGGACTCTTCCAAGGTGGTTGTGAGGGTCAAAGTCGTGGTAGGAGTATAAGAAGTTGACCCCGAGGTTGCACTGCTGAGGTTGTGAACAGAAGAGTGGGACATCCTTGGTTCCGCCAAAGTAGAAGTCAAAGACCGGGTTGTAGTTCGAGTGTATGACGTCGACTCTGAAATCTCGCTGTTTACACTCCACGTCGAGGAACCTGGCTCATTCGTGAGGCTCAATGTTGGCCAGGTCGTCCATGGCTCGGGATCTGGCCTCCATGAAGCGATTGTCGAGAGACTGATGGTGCCCAGATTAGTTGAGTTGGAGACTGGGAAGAGTGGTTCATTTGTGTCCGAAGCAGACGCCGAAGTATCAGTCGTGGTGCCAGCCACTGTGGTGTTTACAGTGCGGTAGGTTGTCCTGATCGATGGTGTAATGGTCACACTGGATGTCGAAAAGTCTCCCAAGTTTCCGGTAATGGTGAAACGAGGCCCTGTACCACTTGGTGGAAGGGAAGCCCCGGTTCCCGTCAATGTGGTGTTTGATGGAAGAGGAAAAGGTGCCTTGCTGGTCAATACTGTTGGGAGTGAATTACTCTCAGATGTCGTCGAGAAAGTCGGCGTAATGATAGTAATTGTCACATCTGTGAACGTTTTAGTGTAGATACTGCCTGATATAGTGGTGAGTGTAACGTTTAGCGAAGTGGGAGGTTGAGGAGTGACGGCAGCTGTGTCGCTCAAAGTTTGAGTTCCAGAAACTAAGTCAGAGCCAGTGCGGGTAGCCGTAACTGCTGCTTGGATAGTTGAGTTGGTGAACCACTGAGCGGTGCTAGTCGTGTTCCATGACCCGGAGGTCCCAGCAGTAATTACGGACGGCGCCTCATCCCTATTACTTGAATGGTATGTTTCACTGGCCATAATCGTAGTCGAGTTGGTATAAGGAGTAGTGCTGTTGAACCCAGCTGTTGTTATAGAGAATGTAGCATCATTGCCTTTGGGGCCGATAGTTTTGTCAGATTCAGAGAGCGACATTGGAGACATTGTTGACTGCCAAACCAAGCTTGTGTTGGTTAGAAAAGGGAAGTTGGTAGGCTGCTCAGATATGATGACGGTACTGATACCAGGAAAGCTGTCGAGTGAGGTCGACTGAGAATTGAATGTGCTCTTGCTGGATCCCACACTTTTAGAAAAGTTGTACCCACTAGTGGTATGAGCCACCGTGACATTGCCAGACGAGGACAGGCTTATTGGTGCGAGACTGCTAGTGATGGTAGAAGTCATTGTTGTCTTGATCACCGTTACGTTACCAAGTGCCGAACCATTAGATGAGCCTCGAGTTGACGTGGTAATGATCGAAAGCCAAGAGGTCGGGAAAGAAAGTAACGGGACCTCCAGAGTAGCTTCCGAAGCATGTGAACTCGTCAGCGTCGAAGTTGGCCAGTCAAACAAGGAGTCTGTCTGAGAAGACAATGAAGTCCGTCTAATGGACATTGACGAGTTAAAGCGCGAAGGGGCAGATGTGGAATACTGTGTAGAAACGGAGTTGTTCACCATACTTGTAGCGCTACTTGTTGGAATGATAGCGCCGGGAAAGATAGTAATAACCGAGCCCTCAGACACAGTGGTCACAGCGAAGGACTCGGTGACTGAGTCAGATGTCGCATTGATAATAGGCAGAGCTGTTGATGTGAAGAGAGTCTCTGAAGATGTTTGATTAGAGCCTGTACCAATATCCGACTCGGAAACGCCAACGCTCGCACTAATCATAGGGGCCGGAATCGAAGAGAAAGAAGAACTTGTTGCCGGCGAGGTGACGTTGAGTGTAGTGTATGTCTTGCTCGTGGTAACTGTGGTAGAAAAGGTAACAGTACTAGATACCATGATCGCTGACGAGTCTCCTGTTCCAGCCCCCGACGAGTCATCAGAAGCAACAATAGTAGGTGTTGAAATGCCAGATGAATTTGACAGAACAGAAGATGAGATAGGAACTTCAACTGTTGTAGTGAAGTAGGCAGTAGTAGTAGTGAAGCTCACAGTTCCATTGATAGGAATGCTCGAAGCCAGAGACGACTTTTGGGTCGATTCCGAGATAGCAACCTCGGTCAGAATGCTTTGGGTTGTGACAGATTTGGTTGATTCAGTGGCCAGACTTCCCAATGTTGAGTGCCCCTCGGTAGCAAGACCCTCAGTAGAAAGTTCAGATGAGTTCTGTTGTGGGATGACTGTGATTGTCGCGGTTTCGTCTGCAGTCATGGGGACAGTCAAAGATGAAAGGCTTGATGAAATACCATTTGAAGAGCTGGGGGCGACTGTCACTGTAATATCAAGTATTTTTGTTGTCGTTGTTGTCGACCAAACCTTTGTTACACTACTTTCGTGGCGAGAAGCAAGCCCTGTTGTAGTGAGCTCACCTGAAGCTTCAGCACTTGACACTGTTTGTGTGCGAGAGACACTCTCAGTGATTGTCTTTGTTTCATTAAAGAAGCCAGAGACTGTGGCAGATGAGGCAGAACCTGAAGGCAATTCAGTTGCCGTCCTGGGTGATGAGATACCCGCCGAGGGATAAGTGCCAGTCAACGAAGAATTAGTACCCGAAATAGTAGAAACCTGACCAAGTGAAATTGAGGAAGCTTCAGCACGAGAAGTCTCAGTCCCAAGGAAAGAGCCCGAAACTGTTAGGTGAGCATTCGACAGTGCCTCGGAGCCGGATGTACTGCCAGCCATGGCGCTTGAGCCGACCGTTATCATGGCAGTACCGGTCTCGAGTGCTGATGAGACAAAGAGAGAGGAGCTGCCAGAAGAGACAGTATCATAGTGAGAAGAAACATTTGACTTGGATATCACACCAGCTTCGGAAGCTCCTGTCTGAGTTTCTGTTGCAGTGGACTCCTCGGGAGAGTGATCTGACAATATTAGATTCGAGGAGGACCTTGAGTCAGAGCGTAATACTTACGAGAGGTCGAATCAGTTGGAGCAAGTGGTTCCGCAGTATAATAGGGAGGAGGTGGACCATAGCCATCAGCGAGAGCGTTACCCAAAGGTTTGCGAGCTTCGATGAAGTTATTGCCGCGCACATCTTTGCGAGCACCTCGATGCTGCTGGGGACCAAGCCCGGTTGCACTGCTCAGAAGATAAGAGAGCAGTAGAAGCACCGACAGAACGGCGATCAAAGGAATGTTAGGTGGTCTCATGATGAAGATGTTGACGTGCTGTTGATCCTTTGGGTCAGCGAATACTGCTCGTCCTTGAGCAAACGCGGAGATTGCTTTTTGAACTCCCCAGAACGATTCAGCGAACAGAGTTTATTACAGAAGTGTTCAAACGAGCGGATGAGCCGATAGTAGAATAAGAGATACAGGTAAACGAGTGATTGTCGACTCCTAGGATATTGTTTCCTTGATGCTTCCTCGAGGTGATGAGGAGAACACGAGAGCGAGATGTGCGAAGCGAAAGAAAAGAAGGGCAGAAGAAGTGAGAAGAATGAGGAAGAAAAGTAGTCAAGGCATACGTAGGAGCGAGTGAATCATGAACAGCACAAAAGATAGGAGATACGAAGTGTGCAACTGGCAGCAGCTGTCACAAGAATTTTACCAGTGACAGGCAAAGGGGCACATATCTTGCTACCTTATAGGCGGCGCATACCATCTAGCGCCAGATATTTTCAATCGCCCCTGAAAGCCTGTCACAGCATGAGAGTACAAGCTGTATTTCCAGGTCGAATGGGTTACAAGTGCTTGGCTCAGTGTTATTGCAATGGCGATTCCTGGATATGTTTTGCTAGATTTGACCGTCGTCCGCGGTGCTTCGGTCGTTGGTGGCCGTATATAGCCTTCTTGGTACCCCATAGAACATATGTCCGGCTGATTGCTTGCCTTCCTCCCGATGGAAGCAATCCCGGGACCTTGGACAGGCGTATAGTTCCGTCTTCTTATGACACGAAGGCAGACACAATGGGAATGAGCTTACACAGCTGTAGTCGATGCTTGTTCAGTTTTCCCTTCCATCTTCTAGGACAATAAACTTGGGTGTGGCGTTGCATTATCGCTTGATTGCATGTATGAAGTATCCTTGCTACCGTGTCTGCTTCATCAGCCGGTGATTGTTTCCATGTGTCATGCCACAGGCCGCCCTTCATCTCCCATCATGTTTCTTCGAGGAAACAATACAAAAGGGATAGCTTCCAGAATTACTCTCACTTGAGTATGATCCAGCCTATTCCTGCCAATATCGAGTGGTATTCTGTACATCGTATACCAAGACATGTCGACACTAAGCAGGTGATCATGTGCTTGGGAGCCGTCTCTTTCACTCGAGTGAAGACAGTTGCTGGTCACGTCAGGCCACACATGACCTGTATCAGATTAATCCTCGTACGGCCGTTTCTCGCTCTGACTCGCATTGCGGGATCTCACTTGCATTGGTAAACTGTTGGTAGACGAGATCTCGGCCGTGTTAAGCGGTGGAACACAAACCACGCCGGGCCATTGACCGTTGGGGATCAACGGCCTGATTGTTGGAGGTTTCACCGTTTTGAGCCCAGAATTCCAGATTTTATATGTCATTCGTGTAGACGTGGCATCTGTAACGAGCCTCGGCAACGAGGCGAGATGCAGCTTGCCGTCGGGTCGCATCAGGGGTAAAGTGTTCTGTGATACACTTAGTTTGTCTCTGTTGAGCATCCAGGCGTATAGAAGGGCGGTAATTCTTCTTCGTCTCCTTTTGTTGAGTTGACATCTTGGATGACTATGTATGACTAAGGAAGACTTGGAAGATGTCGTCTCGTGGCATTATCAGTCAAACCAAGAACAAAGACAAGGGTTAAGGCTCACAGTCGACATTTTCTCGAAAGGGAATCAACGTTTCAAAATGTGAGGGCGCTTCCAGTTCTGACCCTGATTGCTCTCAAGAGCAGATCTTAAGCGAACACTCAGACATTGACGCGTCTTCATCTTGAACAGCGAAGACTTAGAGATTCAAATTGGGGGATAGTTGCGAGGCTCACGTTGACGTGTAAAGAATGAGACAAATCGAGACGATGAAAGTTTTGCAAAAAAGCCTAGACCTAAGACATCTTCTCTTTTAGACCCTTCCTTCCTTACTGGCTGATGTGACTACTGGACATTCCTTCCTATATTTGCGAAAGCGCTCGCCTGAATTTTTAGGTCAGGCAGGAACTCGCGATTGCCTCATGCATCCTCCAATTTTACAAACCTCCACCCCCCAGAAGATCAAAACCAAATCCATATTATTACTTTGTTTTCATGTTTTGGACACAATGTCTCGCAGATCATGGATGTTGCGTGGCTTTGAGGCTTAGCCTGTTGTACAAAGACAGATGCGTTTATTCGGCTTTTTTTGCGGTTTCACGCAGAGTAGGGGCAGTTCCATCAGTCATCGAGGCATTCTTGTCCTCGATATCAGCAGCCCAAAGGGCAGCTCCAACTTGATGACGTTAGCTTTGGACAATTGCGAGCTCGCTTCAGACTTACCTGTGTTGCTGAATGTGAAGAACATTGAAGCTACAGGAATCATCTCGAGAAGAGTGGCAACTAGTCCGAATCTTTACACATTTCAGTTAGCTAAATTTTGGCTTATTTTTGCTGCCAAGTGTTCAGCAAGAAGCAGATGGATAGATACGTACGCAGTGTAGGGGCCAACATTCTTGGTAAGCCAGTCCTCCCTCTTGGGTTGCGACCATTTCTTTAACTGGAAATACTGGAACAATGTTAGATTTGACCAAACTCCAATCAATAGGTAACTTACCCGGCCGTGAACTCCCTTGCCTCGTGTACGACCTGCGCCTGGTTAGTGGAGTGATATAATTATTGATGGTGGATTTTTACCTTGGATGAGGATGAAGATCACCGTACCAACAACCGGGATGGCGTTGAGAGGCAGGTACATCACGTAGCGGACAATAGCCTTGGGGCTGAACTTCTCAAAGGGGCTCTTGATGATCTTGCCAAGTTTCTGCATCGGATCTGCCCCAGACTTGACCTCTCGTCCCTCGCTCACTATTTGGGTATCTCCACGGGCAAGCAGTGTACCATCAAACACATCGAGAAGGGCATCTTGAAGGAGGTAGTTGCGAGACACAAGGTTGATGATGGTGGTACTCTCATTGAGAACCAACAGAACCGTAGAGAAGGGCGCAATAGGGCCGTTCACGAAGAATAGTACGGCGAGCTGTGGCAAGTATGTAAAGAAGAACATGCCACCAATGACCCCGGTAGAGAGGAGGATCAGAGGACCGAGCTTGGAGATGAATGGCTTCCAAAGTGAGCGATGGGAGATGAAGTAGAAAATTCCCTGTTCAAGACGTGGTGCATTAACAAGTGACCTCTCTGGGGCTCAAGAGGGGAGTTCCTGTACCTTGATCGGGTAGAGGTAGGATCGGCTCTTGGCAGCGCTGGCGACATGCTCTCTAGCCTGGGCATAGTCTTCCTTACTAGTAATATTATTAGTTTCAAGAAGAAGAAGAGAATCGATACAATTTATGCGTACAAGACCTCTTGAGCTTTCTCTCCAACAGAGTCAACCACTCTGTTGCGCTTGGCGGGTTCCTGCTGGTGATCAGCTCCAGAAGCTTCAGCTGTGTCGGCCATGGTAGTTTGTTGAATGCGAAAGTTAGAGTAAGTTTGCGATTCTGCTAATCGTGTGCAGAAACAAATCGTTATAAGAGCACTTTGATGTTGCCAAGTGAAAAAGAGGTGATCTGCTTCGCATTGTTTATATCACAGCGAGGTTGGCAATCACAAGCTTTACATTCCACCCTAAACCATGGAAGCTCAAGGGAGAAAGCTCTAATCGATGTCGTCATTGGCACCTCAAGGCCCTACGAGTGGGGCTACCTTAAATCGTCACAGGCTTCTACGTAACCCGGGGTACAAACCAGTGACGATGATGTGTATGTTACGCTTTTTGACAACTTCTGATATAAGAGTTTCATCAGTTATATATTATATGGCACTCAATACCTCTGCCAAATGCTTCTTTCTCCTCCTCTCAAGAACGATCTATTAAACCTGTATCCCCTCCAACGTCGCATCAACGTCAACTTGCAGATCGCCGGAGGAAATGTCCCAGAGGACCCACCTCCGCCGGGGGCTCATGACCCACCATCGGCCCCAAGTTTCGGGAGCTTCATTGTAGGGCTCCGGCTAACGCTAACGTCTGTTTGTCGTGAGCCGTACATAGTAAGCGATCGACCTTGGAACAAGGCAGGCCTGTTTCAAACCCGACCTTTGAGCCTATGATAATCTCTTTTGTCGTGTCTGGAGAGGCTATTCCTTTGTACATTGGTGGTATGTTTTGTCGCGTGAGCCTCGTCTTTTGCCCCTCCTCCAATTACATGGTAACGTGTTGCTGATCATCCCCAAAAGATGAGAGGTATGCGTCACTAGGAGCGCGCGTATAACATCACGTCGAGCCCAACATTGACGACGGCCTCATCCAGATAATGATAGCGCGAACCGCCCTCGATAGCTTTACCAGAGACTCACGAATGCATATGCCATCGCCGCCAGCATGGCTCAACGATATATCTCGAATAACCTTCCTCCCCAAAAACTCGGCTCGGATCCCAAAGAACTCCTCACATATGCTCTTGAACTCGTCGTACGACATACGCCGCCTCGTGAGGTCTACCATGAACGCCATCTTGGCGGTCTCTTCACCGGGTACACTGGTCTTGCTTACCTGTTCCTTCAACTGTCCGAACTATACCCAGATCTGAAAATCTCTGGCCAAGACTTGCCATCTTGGGCGAAACGCTACCTGGAAGGAGACCGTGGAAAGTTGACCCTGGAGAAGGGCAACTGCGGCATCTCGTCCGAGAAACTATCCTTCGAAGCAGTGAGAGCGTGCATAACCAAAGAGGATGATCACTTGATAACCTTCCTGAGCAACATACCAATACTTCTTGGTCCCTATACGAGCCCCCAAGAAGATGCTTTTCCATCAGAGATACCCTACGGGCGGGCAGGTGCACTATACATGTTGCGCATGGTGAAACACTGGGTTCCCAGGAGCGAGAGTCTCGTAGAATCTCCGATTAAGAGACTTACAGAGCGTATCATGGCCACTGATGACGACGGCAGGGGTAATTGGGAGTGGCATGGGAAGAGGTACTTTGGAGCAGCTCATGGTGACATAGGTATCATCACACAGCTCGTTCTTTCAAACTCATCGCTCGCTCCACAACTTACACGACGCGTGGAAAAGCTTCTTGAGCTTCAGAGTCCTGACGGGAATTGGCCGTCGAGCCTGCGGAGCCTCAAGGAGGGCAAAGGCGCAAGTCTCATTCAGTGGTGCCATGGTGCTCCTGGTTTCTTGTATTCGCTGACGTCCCTGCGCCCCTATTTTCCCGACTTGCAAGATCGTATCGACTCAGCCGTCGAGAAAGGTCAGAGCATAACCTGGAGACATGGTCTTCTCACCAAGGAACCATGCTTGTGCCATGGAATTTTTGGAAACGCATTGTACGTTTTCCCGTATTCAACCCCTTCCCCTTTTCTTCACCGCGATATCCTAGACCTCGGCTGTGACTGACCTCGGAGTAGGGTACTTCCCCGTGGACCTAATCGACAACACTTCCTTGCACTGGCCACCGCTGATGCAGTGGAGAAAGTGCGTCGACATGATCCAAATTTATTCGAATCTGCATCTTATGGTCACAAAGCCGCAGTCCTCATGAATTATCTGCCGAGTGCCGCGTGGACATGGGCTGTTTGCGAGCAAGAGCACCCCCGGCTTATTATGTACAATGATGTGTAGTGCATGGGAGTAGTCTGGTGGTTTGATACTTCTTCATGGGTACATGACTGTTGTTGCAGCTTGGTGATTCAAGAGCGATATCATGTCGACAACGATGTCTTTTTTCCCTGTTGCATCCACTTTTCCATAATGAATTAATGATTCAATATCTTTGATCCGAAATGGACGTGGGATGTAACTGTCAGTCGTGATCAAAGTGGGTGCTTAGCCGAGGATATAGAACTCTAGAATACCACCAGACTTTCACGAGCTCGGCCATTAGAATCTTGATTTACAAGCCCCATAGTTTCAAGCGAGAGGCAATATCTGAGCTCAACCAATCTCTTGGCCAGATAAGGATGCAAACGATCTCGATGGCGAGAGACAAGAAGCCAGACATGGCCTTGCGTGATAAGCCTTCCGGGGGTGGTTCGTGAGGAGGATCCGCACTCACGTTGCGATACGTCCACAGCAATGGACCCATAGCTCGGACGTTACTGGAGAATGATCGGAATTGGACGCCTTTCAGGGATGAGGCTTGTTTGAAGTTGTTCCATGGGATTTCTATTTTGTGTGAAACGACTTGTAATTGGTCCCTGTTTGGCGGATTTAATGACAGACACGTTAAATTTGCGGCTGAACCTTCTTGGGGCTTGTCTTACAGACGAGGAAAACCTCAACACCGAAGTCCGTAGAACAAGAACTGAGAATCATGGCGAGCTTCGATGTCCCATTGAGTCCCATTTTTCCAAGAGAGTCATCGAAAGACCCGTTTTATAAAGATATTCATCGGCCTAGCCGACAAGCCCTGAGATTTCAAAGTCATGGCCATGTGAAATTGCTTGTGATTCCTTGTGACAGTGGTAGAGCACAGAGTTTTTCTGGTGATCAAACATTTCATCAGGTGCAATGCCAAGCTCAGCTCAGATCATAGGGCTTGAGGCTCATATCATACGACGTTGGCAACGGAGATTACCTGGCGTCGGGCTGTGATGCGGTTTTCGGCCGAGTACCTTCGAATTGCTGCAAGTCTTCCGCTCCACCCCGGCAAGGTGGGGCCGAGGAACCGGGACGAAAAGACGCCAGACCCAAGGGGCTCTTGAGCCTCTTGGGAGCCTCTTATGGGGCGTCCTGGAAGAGTTTAGTGAGGCGAAAAGAAGTGTCAAAGGGACAGGCTAGGAAAGACGACGGCTTGGATTCATGAATAGATTGGTAATATGTGAAGTAATGATGGGCCTGGGCTTGTGCATGCAGCCTCGAGATGAATAATCACGAGCAACTAACGTTACGTCTCCATTTGAAGGAGATTGCCAGGGATTGTGTCTGATAATCGGAACATGAAAACGAAAATGGAGAAGGGGGTGTAAGTGTAAGCGGGCTCTCGCCCTCAGAAGAGCACAGGCTCACTTCAGTTCAGTTAAATGCATTTGATGCGATGCGATGCCATGGGTATTGAGGCATTTCTCGACATGCCGACTTTGGTCCATATGCTGTTGTTTTCTCAATTGCAAAGCGAACATGGATATGACGTTCCAGCTTCCTGATCCTATAAGGGTGTAAAGGGGTTGCTTCACCTTCCAGGTGACCGAAAGCGGCCCGAGGAAATAAAACGCACATAACCCAAGACTTGCAATCTCGAATCGTATAAGTTGGTGCGTTGCATGCATGGCAAAAAAAACCCGACGGGCTCTTGATAATGTCGACATCGGAGGTTTAAACGCCGACTTGGAAAGCGGGCCACACCTCGGCACGGAGGTCGGGATATTGAAACGGCATTCGCGAATCATTATTGCCTTAGCTTAGGGACTCGTAGCGCGAATTAATTCTCCAACAGCCCTGAATATCAGAGAAGCCGCTGACCTCATTTCACGCCCTTAGGCTTTTCCGTGTTGATATCATGGAAACTTTCTCTGGATAAGCACGCAGTAGTGACACTGTTGGCTGGCCTTATTGAACAAAGGAACCCCCACTTCGGCACCGAAGAGCTGTTCAAGTCCGTGCACCAGTTCAAGATGGCGATGGTGATGAGATGAATGGGGGACGTCTAGTGACTAACTCGTCAAATTTCGGGCGAGTCCGACAGTTCTTACAGGCTGATTTACAGCTTCCAAGATATCTTCAACCCGATAGATCCACCATTGCCGTTCCGGTGCCGATGGGGGGACCATGCACTGATAATCCCGCGGCCTTCTAGAAAGATTTCCATGGAAAAGAACCTGGTCAAAAGGAGAAGCCAAGGGACGCGGCTGAGAAAGACAAGATCCCATAGGACCATCACTGGTCCCCGGGGAGACAGACATCATCATCATCCCGCATCGCGAAAAATAAAAACATGGCTCGGCTTCAAGTTGCCGAGTTGACCAACCGCTTTGGCACCTCAGTGTCTTGGTCAAGGTGAGATCTAGATAGGCTTGCTGCAGGCTACAACCAACAACGTCGGGAAACTCACTCGCCTTGTTGTCAACATAACATGACATCAGGTCAGCTCGTTGCGCCCGTTTTAGGTCACGTTTGCTGCACAGGGTCTTTATCTCCGGCGTCTGTTTATCAAGGTTGACTATCAGGTTAGACGTGAGAATACTGATCAAATGAGGCGTCTTGCACGTATTGCAGTACACGACGACGGTTGCATCAAAAAGTAGTCGATGAGATATCCGTATGTCTTGGCTAGTTCTGATGCGATTGTGAACAAAGCACTTACACAGATAGAACTGACATGCGTATCTCGAGTCAAAGACGAGTCATGGACTCGATTTACGTATTCAGCCATTGACAGGGACAGGGACGGGCAGCGTTATCCCCGGCGCGTGTAATCTATTTCCGGGTCACTTAGCAGCAGGCGTAGGTGTAGGCAGGGCTACAGCAGCGCACGTTTTTGGCGATCAGGGTTTTTCGCTTTCTAAGGTTGGTGTGTTGGTGTCATTGACTGAGGTGCCGGCCCCGAGAATCACAACCATCATGCACTAAAACTCTGCAGTCCATGCACTTCAAAAACACGCCCTGGGCCCATTGACTTTTTTTATTTGACCAACGATAACAGAGTTTGACTAGAGCAAGTGCCGGACGGTGAAACTGGCACTGATTGAGCAAGTTAAAACGTCAACGTGGTACTGAATTTGCTAAGCGGGTGGACTTTTTGTTGATAATCAAGACCGCATGACGTCGACGGTTAGATGCTGTAACTAGCAGTGCCGTGTAAGATTGTGAGTTGTGGGGAGGAAGTGGATAAGCGAGCATTGGAAGAATGCGAAAAAAAGAAGAAGAAAAAACGGAGAGAAAATAGAAACATAAGAATGAAAAAGAATGGGACACGAGCTGTAGTTGGAGAAATTTCGCGGCCGCATTTCCGCTATCCGGGAGCCTTACCGCTATAGCCGTCACAACCATCCCATCCATTTATCGATCAATGGGTTCGGGGCTTATGGTGGCCTGATTCACAGTAAGTTGACTACTTACATGTCACAAATATGGGCATCTATGAGAATATCCCTCAGTTCTCGTTGGATTGTAAGGATGACGGGAAATACCTTTTTCGGGCTTTGTCTTTCCCTTAGTTTCAATAGTTAGCGCTTGGAATAGCCTGTACTCCTCAACTGAACCTTGACTGAAACGAAGCTCTCGTCGTATCCAAGATCCATAATTCAACATGGAATTCGCTTCATAATGGATCTGAGTTGACAGGGAAGCAACTGGTGTCTTTGACAGAATCTCAAAGAAGGTTTCATTTCAAAAGAGCGGGATGATTCCAGACCGCAAAGACCGCACAGGAACACCATCATGGAATCATCATATCATTGCTTTTTACATGGTTCTGTTACACCTAGAGGACAGTGAGTGAATAGGCTTCTTGTCTATTTACCGATAGCTCGGGTTCAAATCGCGGAGGTTTTCGTCCATTCGGCAGTTGTACAACTGATCAAATGATCGACTGCTACCTCAGCCTTCATCTCACTTACGCAACATCTACATGCACGTGTCCAATTCCATGTCCATGGCTTCAATTGCATTGCATCAAAAAACGGACCATCCCCCAGCCGCGGACTCCGATCGGTTTCGGCAAGATGAACAAGTCCGGCTATCGATCTTGTTTCCAGAACCTGAGACGTACTGTGACTCTACACACTTGAGATGAAGCTGGTTTGCTCTTTCATACCCCCCTTTTCGCTCTTTTGTTTGCTAGTTACTCTGGGTATTCGGACTTCTGGGGTCTTGTTCGTCACGAAACTGCGGTAAGACGCCTGCCAAAGACGGTTGATATATCCGAGGCGCAGAGAAGGTATCATCGCGGCAGTCTAACGGTGCAGCGGTACGTGGCTTTGAGTTTATAAGCATGTCTGATCACCACCGCCGTCCCTCCTTATGGGGATCAACGGCTGCTCAACCGTCCGTATAGTACTGTAATCTAAGTTAGTAATTGCCAGCCCCAGCCCTATACGGTCAAGAAAGCCTCCACGGAGGGCGGCACTTCAAAGTTCAATGCCTGGCGGCTTTCGTAAAGCTGCCGTGAAAGCGAAATTCGGAGTCGGGGTTGATAGATAATCTTCGCTTCACTTAAAGTTGGACTTAACTCTGTACTGTAACTCATGGTCCCTGGTATGTGGGATCTTTGATGAAGCCCTCCTTATTCATCACGAGAAGCTAAACAGCCCGCCTGGCGCTAGATTTAACCGCATCCCGCCCGCTTACACAATCAACTTTTGAGGTTACAAAGGCCCTTATTCAGCGCCTACAAACCATTAATCGACGAATTGAGTATAGCACTAGCTATGGCCTGGAGCCGCAATTATGCGCAAGCATGTATCATGGTGTAGGACGTGTCCTCTGCTCAAGTCTTCACACGAGAATCAGAACATGAACATCAGAACATCATTCTAAAAAGCTTGGTATGTAAAGTTGATGGGATAGACCGAGGCAGACCCATATAATTAAACTTCCAAGAGGACGATCGTTGTCTGCTTGAACGTGCTTTGAGATTTCGCCTCGTGCCTGATGAGTATCTGTCATCGGCGCCGGTGGTTGGAATCGGCGCCGAGAAATCAAGACCCCTGTTGATGACTGCAAGAGCCCAGGACCATTGCGCTGGAATATCGCAGCTTACAAAACAGCGACAACTACCGTGACTAGCTTGACTGAAGGTTGCAATTAGGAACGGAATTAAATATCGGCCCGCCAGGTATGTATGGCTGGTGAGGTGTCGCTTTGGTTGTGCAACGGCCGCACAGCGTGGCCATGAGAACCTTAACAAGGTCGCGGGATCATAACATCCTTGCCTGTCAGTGGGAGTCTGCAGTCTGGGAGCGCGAGAGCCCTTGTTACGGGGTCGCGGGTGCACATCTCATTTCTTGAAAGATGGAGATGGATGGCCCCCCGTCCCCCCAAGGAGAGACACAATCGCCATTTGTCATTGGGTTCCAGGAGAAAGTTCTTCTGCTCTTGGCAACCCCGAGCTAAACTAGCGACCATCCGCTGTATTGGTAATGTGGATATTGACAAGAGAGAGAAAATGAGATGAGATGGAATCACCCAAAGCCAAAAGCCAAGGTACGTAAAGCGGCCCCGAAGATGACGGAGGTCGGTCGCGCGGGATGCCGACAAGACTCCGTACCTAGCTCGCTCTAATCAATCAAAGGGCCCTAGGCTCATTCTCAAGCTCACCTTACCCTTCTAGAAGCACCAAAATTCGGTCAGTGGCGACAACAGCGGTGGAAGTACGGCAATAAGTGGACAGGATAGGGAGATGGGATCCATCTTTCTACCTCCATAGGTACATGTGGGTATTGATTGATTGGGCCTCCCTCCACCTAACTGATCAAGATGCAGTTTCTGGGCAGCTGGGCAATGCATCGTAGCGAGCGAGATGGCCTACAGACCTTGCCTGGATGTACATAATAAGGATGATGCATCAGCAACTTGTCTGTTGATCGAGCACGATGACGAGATCGGTCTCAGGAGTAGACCATGTAAGAAGAGGACAAGAATTATATATACACGTATCTAGAAATAGCCGCATTATTCCCTGTGGGGTACGGTCTTACACACATCCAATATCTTACAATTTTAGTGATTGTGTTGGAATTGTTGTACAAAGTAATCAAGTCCGAGATTGTAGGAGCTCGACTGGGTCATCTGCACCTCCAAACAATAAGCATCAATCCGTCTTACTGTACATTGCCGTGTAGCAAGTGTAGCGTTATGCAGCGCAATTAAGTACCATTTGCCGTTCTGAAACCAGAAACAAAGCTTCAAAAGTTCAACCATGGCCAGAGCCAGAGCCAACTGGTACGGCAGTCAGCGATGCATTTAATCCTTGTGAGTGATTTGATATTATACGCAAAATACGCGCTCAGTGACAGTCTCCGTACTGTAATTGTTGTATAGCCACAGGGAAAGGGGATCGCCAAAAACACCCCTAGCAGCTAGCTCGCTCAATGCTCGTTCTCGGTCTCGCACCCTGATGCTGATCAAGGGCATGGCATTGGGTTTGGTTTGGCTTGGCTTGGCAGAGACTCATCATACACTCATCAGCCTCGCTCTTATGCTTTAAGTTTTGGGTACAATTTGCTTGCGCCCTGAGAACGCGTTGTCCCTCATTTTGATGGGCGCCCAATCAATTTGTATTTCCAACGGTTTTACTCAAACTGATAACCCCTTAGGTTATGTTAAGTTAGGTTCAGTGTAAGCACCAGCAGTTGGGAAGCACCCAAGCCTCCCGTCAGCCATCACCATCATCGCCGTACCACCGCAATCAATCAATCAAGCAATCAATCTGTCAGTACGTACCTCACATTCTCTTAAGTCCGCCGCCGTCAACGCGGGCGGACTTTTAGGTCGCTCCAGTGCCTCAAACTTCCAGAGGATCCACACCATCACCATCAACAGAACATCAACATCCATCATCTGCGGATCCATCTCGACCCCTGCTAGCCTCGACTCCCTGGACGATCCCTGTAACATGGAGCACTCTAGCACTTCTCTCGCCTTCTCGGACATAATGACCACGCCGACCGTTAACTACACGCCCTCCATTCCCAGTAACTCACTCATCCTCACGGGCACTCACTCACTCGTAACTCATACCGCAGCGCGCGGGCGGGAACTTCCTTTGCACTCTGATACCTGATGTACCTATTCATACTGGTTGGTTATTCTGCAGTCTACACCCTACGAAAACCTTCCGACCGCCGTGGACCGGGATCGCTCGTTCTCACATAATACATAACTCAAATCCATAATAATTCAAGGCCCTCTCTTCTCTCTTTAGACTCTACGCATAATTCACTTATTACTGTCCTGTCGCCAAGTCACCTCCAGTCACACAAGATCCAACCTTACTTGACTTGACCTGCCTTGGCCTCGCCTACAACTATTATTAAGCTGCTCGAACCTTTCTTTTCTTTCTTCCCCTCTTCCACTTCAGCTTTCAAATCTATTATATACAGACATCACCACCCACTCCTGTCCCAGGTGCTTGGTACTCTACTACTACTACTACCAACACTGGCTTACACATACTGGCTTACACCACTCAACATCCACCCAATCCAAACACAACCCACAATCTGGATTGTATATCACCTCAATCAACTTTGCTTGGCATATCATAGTCATATCAGCTATAACTACAGCAGCAATGGGATCAGGTAGCTTACCATCTCCTCCCGCCGAGGATCATAAGTCGACCCTCTCTCGAAAGAGCACGTCGTCAAGTTCCAAGTCTGTCAAGCCTGTGCACCGCACTTCCAAGCGAGCCAGCTCAAGTGCTGCTACAATTCACCACCACGACCATGTCACACATACAACTGGTATGGACGGCCGACATAAGCGTGTGTGGAAGGCTTGTGAAAGATGCCGAATGAAGAAGACCAAGGCACGTTTTTAGTACTACAGCTCTTTAACCCCACCTCTCACTAACACGAACTCAAGTGCGACGGTGAATTCCCATGCAAGCGATGTAAAGACGACGGTCTAGTCTGCACAGCTGGTGTACGAAAGAAGATGGAATACAAGCAATTGCCTAGAGGGTACGTGCTCAGATTTCCCAATTTGGTCTGCATCTCACTTACACGCAATAGTTACGCCGAGGTTCTCGAGAACACACAATTCGCCCTCATTGCTACAGTCCACAAGCTCTACTCAATGGTCCGAAACAACCAGTCTTGGGATTTGGGAGAGCCCGAACTCAACGACCGCGGCCAGCCCGTGATCCACAACATCGCCCAGAAGCTCGGCTGCATCCGCCCTAACAGCGATATCGACCTCCCTGTTCACTCAGTGTTCCCTGAAGACGAAGCTGGTATGGCTGAGCTGGCTCGACAGCTCGAGGATCAACAGAAGGAGCACGAGCCTGCAAAGGAAACCATCAAGGACACCGATTCATCCGTGTGCAACCGAACCGAGCGAGCGTCATCATCGGAGCTCGATCACTCCGACTTTGAGCACGACTATCGAAGGGCCGCCTTTGGTAACACCAATGCCATGACCCTCTCACCGCAGAGCTTCACAGGCAGCGCCGACTTTGACTTCGCCCCTCCACCACCCGAGATAGATGCTTCCAGCCTGTTCGCCTCGCAATCGCCCGCCATGAGCAACTTTCCCGCCTGGACAATGACCAAGCCCCAGCCTAGCGACCTTACCATGCAATTCCTACAACAGCAGCAACATAATGGCATGATGGCAAATATGGACTTGTTGAATCAGGGCCTCGTCGAATCAGAATTTGGAACAATCAAGCCTCATGTTCTGTCATGTCCCAACCCCGAAGTTATGCTGGGCATGGGCGATCCCATGATATATTCTGGCTACGATGGTGAACCGATGCGACTATAAACACTTGACTGTACAATACTATAGACTTGTTTACGGCCATCTTTGTTACGTCAAAATTTGTCACGCGGCACGGTGTTTATCGGGATTCAATTTTTCTGGGCTTTCATTTCTTGTTTGGGTTTATACCCTTGGGGGTTTGGTGTTAAAAGGCACGGTTTCACCTCACACGTGTGAGGTTCGGTGCGGCGTTGTATGTTTTCCGACTGCCGACGGGATATGGGAATACTTGTACAAAGCTCCCCAGCTCGACGCCACGACAGGACAGGATAGGGCAGGGCAACGTGGTGATTTGGAGATTGCATGATACAAAGAAGATGGATGTGGAATGACAACCACGAGCACAATCATGGCACAAGCCTTTGCCAGAAGCACAGAGAGCTAAAGTTGAGACAAAAACAACGCCATTGGAGGGAGAACAGGATAGGATAGGAATAGGGCTTTGAGAAGGATGCATATTTTGGATAGACTTGTACATATCATATGGATACATACCTAATCCGACTCCCTAAATTATCAGATCAGATTGCCCCATCGCTACTGAATTGCACATGTCCATTGCTGTCTCATCACATATCTCATTGTCACTGTGGGGATGCAGTCACATCAATCCTACCATGCCCTTTCAGTCGCCCGCAAAAGCATATCGTTAATCCTTTAATACTTTATTACTGTATCTAATAAGCCACAGGCACATCAACCCCCCTCCATCAGATCATAGAGCATTTGACCACACGTCACTTTGAGATGGTCTCGACCGACTCTTCGCTTGGCAATCCCTGGTCCCCTTTCTTCTCTCTAGTTCTTTGATTCGGGGCCCTTTGAAGATCCATAGCGCAAATCACCGAGCTGTCAAATTCCGGTCCCTTGCAAATGCCGTGGACACACACATACACACACTTCTAACATTTGCCCGAACTAGGCACGGACCATTTGTGATTGATCGAATTGGTAAACGTGGTTATTCTTAACGGTTATGGTTAAGCTAATCAATGAATCAGCTTTGCTAGGGTGATTGCAAATCAAGCTCGACCTTGATGAGAAACAAAAAAAGGCCGAATGCATGATAAAGAATTACTCTGTTATCATTAGACAGTCAGTCTTAGACCGCAGCTAAGCTCTAAAAAATAGCCCGTCAATGGCATATTCTAAACACACACCTCTCTCTCTCTCTCTCTCTCTCTGCTTATTTGGTGCTAGCACGGAAACCCGGAGCTAAGGCGCAGAGCCTTGGGAATCTCTATTGAGAAAGATGCACGTTGAGCCGTAAATCCGGCAGAGCTGTAATGTGCCGGTGACCAACGGCCAATGACCCGTAGACTCGCATTCCCCTTTTGTGCTAGATATTAACGTTAGTCCCCATGGGCATAAGAGTCATCATCCATCATCTGCAGTCCCACGAGGGAAGTCTCTGCGTGATTGGCTGCTTTGGTGTATCCTATTGAGGCTGCTGGGTACGGTAGACGACGAGGTGGATATGATTGGAAATTTGACGATACTGCTTACAATAGCAGAACATCTAGAAATTCGACTGTACGTACATTGTACGGATACTGCGCGAGGTAGTGTCGAAAAGACTGCCAGTCTGGGTATAAGATCCATTGGGTTAAGGGGCGGCCGAATTGATGACTTATTAGCTACGGGTTGAGTAATACACGCGCGAGACGGGCTGATATGAATTCCGCTGGCGCCCTTTTACTGAACTAGGCGTACTGTCCACGGATACCGCTGCGGGTATTTGGCTTGTCACAGAGCAACAAAAACGCCATTCGAACAAGGTTAGGAATGTGTGTCACCCAGTGTCAGCCCTAAGTTAAGGTGCAGTTGGTGATGCGATGTGCTGTTGGGCGGGCGACCAAGGCCCGTGTCGGACCAAACAACGGACGAAACAGACAGACATTTGAAGCTGACGCTTACTGATGATGCCGCCCTCTAGTGGCATTTATTACAAGACGAGCTCATCCTGCACTGAGTGACTGGACTGCACTTGACTGCAAGCGAGTGCCCCAACATACGACAGCATCATCATGATTACACACCAACACCATCCATTGATTGCTACAGTAGCAAAAGGCAGTGAGTGGGACTGTACCACAACAAACAGTGAACAAACTTTATTATGGGAGGAGCAATATCATTGACAGACAGTCAACTCAATAGTTAACAAGGTTGTTCATGGCGTCAAGAATCCTTGTTAAGAGCGAAAATAGTCAGGAGGTGTCTTTCTTGTTCAGAATCTGTCATGTTTGCGTTTCGCGGTGCGGACTGATTTGATTGTCCGCGGGGCACTTGGGGCTCCGCGGATGCGGACTGCGGAGTTGGAGATCCAACCTCGCATTCACCCCGTCTCATCTCAGACTCTCAGACTCAGAGTCTGAGACTCAGAAAATCAGAAACAGACCAAAAAGAAAAATGGGGGGTCAAACTGGGGTCCGGCTTTCGGGCTTTTGCTACCCTCCGGCTGCTGTGGGGTTAACGGACGGTGACGGCCTCGGCCAACAGGCGGGTTAGGGTTGGGATGGGATATGAATGGAGAAAAGGGAGCTGGATGATAAGGGGTAAGAGACATTCGATTCACATCATACCAGACAGATCACATCAGATCAGGTCAGAGGTGTGTCGCTTGAGACTTAGGACTGTTTGCCTTTTGGGGATAATGCTTTGTGTGGTAGATTCAGGGTTTGACCTCGTTCTTGTTCGGCGATGACTCTTTGGAGAAATCTTTGCGCGATCCCGATCGAGTAGATCAGATTGCGCTACGCCTTGCGTCTTTGCCTTTGCCTTTGCCTTTGCCTTTGCCTTTCTTTGTCTTGGACTTGAGCATTGAGTTTCAACCATCAGGTAACGTTCGTAAACTAAGCGAATTGCGTGGGATGAATCAGGTGTCGATCGATACAGCTACATTCTTCGCAAAGCTCGTTTATTATTAGTCTTTACTACGTTAGTTTCTACTCGAGAAGTCAATCATGATCTCACACCCAATGCGGAACGACTGCCCAATGCGTCTCAATGATCTGAGGCTGAGGGAATATTCGAGTTCTCTTTCGAGATACGCGTTTTCGCATAGTCGCATTGTGACATTGGGGATGCGATGCAAAATCACAGAAAATCACATAAAAGGTCACATGTGTGGGCCTCGCTCGTTACGGCACACGCGGTGCAGATGTGGGGCCGGGATGCGGGAGCGGCGGGCAAGCATAACTCCCGTGCCGCACATGGCAAGAGCGATGCGATGCGAAGCGAAGCGATGTGATAGCGATAGCGAGAACGATATGGGAGGGTTTCAGTGATGGACATACAAGATGCATTATACGTACCAGCAACATGTTCAATTCTCAGCATGTTTATACCTTGAGGCCAGATCAACTCCAATATACGTACCTAGTAATCATGCCGACTGTGCACTCAACCTTGATGATTCACAACCAGGGTTTCACACAGATCGGCACCTCAAACCAACATTTTCAACTTCATTTTCGTATGTACGCATGCATGTTCAACACCGAGTCCAAGCCTCGTCCAATACATACAATACCGGTACTCACCCTCACCTCACGTTACACCCGCAAGGTCCCTGTCATATTGAACCACAATCGTTCAACTCTTCCAATGATTCCCACCAGTTTCCGAACACACCCCGCAGCTAAACTCGTTCTCAAACATGGCAAGGCATAGCATCCATCGTTTAACGTTAACTCAAGCCAAGTCTCTCATTTCCCTGACAGAGAGGCTCAGACCGCCCGTCCACGTATCACCACGACAGCCAAGGCACTTGGGGGAAAACTCTACCAAGCAAATACGCCGGACTACGCAGGTAGAGGCCGTATTCGACCCCCCGATGAATCAGCGGGTGCGCGCTACATGCAACCCGTTTTGGGTAAACCCATTCGACCAACCAGGGTCGTCCTGATCCCCTGTCTGAAGTAAGTAAGCTCCGGTCAAGGTCAAGCTGTGCTGTGTCGAGAGGGCGCACCCACGCACGTGCATGAAATGGACTCAAGAACCCGAGATACGAAATCCCCTCCCAAACTCTGTTTACATGGAACAACCCGAGAATGAGAGGCAGCCAAGCCTTGGGAACATGTCTGGTCTTTTGGCGGCCCTGGCCTTGGCCTTGGCTCGGTCAATGTTCCCCCTCGGTCTTGGCTGTGGCTATGGAGGTTGCTGAACCCTTGAGCGACAAAATAATAGCGACAGCTTGTTAGACGGACGCCTTCTGATTATCGGGTCCCGGCGTTTGAAAGTCAGTGTCGCACAGTTGATTTGCCCGTAAAAACGCATTGCGTATGCGGGTCGGGCTTTGCTATTCTCCGCGTAAACATTTTGCATCCTCTGAAACTCTCTCATGGATAAAATGAGTACGCGTATTGGTTTTAGTGACTGACAAGGCTTCAAATTGTGGCCGAGCATATTCAAGTCGAACCATCTGATGTTGACTGACTGCAACTATTCCTATGCCTTGCTCATCAAAGCACTCATCGAGTTGAACTGTACCTATTAATGTTTCTTACCACCATGTTCGCTTAGTAGGCATTGGATATGACAAGATACCCTCAAAACCTAGCTTCATAAACCCCGTAGATCTAGTGCTGACTTGATCTGCTGGCAAAGTCTGGAACCCAATCAGAAAATAGGATCTACGCTACATGTATTTATTACTACATGATATCAATGTCATGCTTGTAAGCCCTCATGTCAGCCATGTTGAGCTGGCGCCAACACTGCAATTGTATTACTTTTCTTGTCCCCTGTTAGTAGAGTCGGCCAACAGATAGGAGATTTATTGATATTCAACTTTGAGTGGAGCCCGAGTGAGCATATGTATCCGAGAAATGTCCCAACAAGGAATGGATTTCGAGTTGTCAAGAGAAGAAGCATGAAATTCGCCTATTCTACTGTCATGGTTCTAGGCCCTTAGATGAGATGCTCCCTTATCTTATGAAACGACACAGTCAGGAACATATCCACCACGGCGATAGTGAGATCAAGAACTCCTAGCATGAACCTCTGTTGTGTATCTAGACATTATACAGAGAGGCGTTGATTTAGTGGTGTATCCTCGCTGGTGCACAACATAATGATCTCGGTAAGATTTCACAAAGAGGGAGTATACATAGCCCATAGGAGAACCAAAAAATAGTACGATATCGTACTGAATTGAGGGTTGAGATCATAATCCAAGTTCCGGGTGAGAGGTCTACTTGATCAAGGTAAGAGATGGGACTTTGCTGAAACATCTTGTGTCTTGCTGATGACTCTACTTTGGCACTTCACTCCCACTCAGCCCGTCTCTTTCCTCATGTCCAGTACTCTACATACTCCGACTACAGCTATAGAGGAGGCATGAATGCTTTCAAAGTCCGCTTAAAGTCTTTGATGCTATCGATGTTTTCCTGATATTGGAAGGACTGTTCGTTTACTAGCCGAGGAACTCTCATAGACTCAAGGATCGAGATTGAAGGCACTCGGAGTAGGGTATTTATTCCTATTGATAATGAAAATCTCGGTATTCTCGAGATAGAGCTCACAGTACGCCACCATACTATATCACTACCATAGACCAGTATCCTTATATTCTTATCTAAAGCGCAATACTGTTACAGCATCTGGCATTATTTCCTTAGCTTGCAAGAATAATCTCTCCATTTAAGAGAGTCAGGGTTGATGCAAAGCTAAATGATATCTGTAAATACTTCCTGGCTGGCTACGTATAGGTAACTGTTATCGAAGGGACTAGACTGTCATGATCGAGAAGGGGCCGAGTTCAAACTAAAATCGGCATTTCTACACCTGCTGGGTTAGAAATAGATGCCCTAGTATAGCGCTTTATTGAGATACACTTATAGCTCCGTTGGTAGTCAAATGGGAAGATGCCTTTTCAGACTTGGTGGCCACCTCTATGAATTCGACACTCAGCTGGAAGACGACAATCCTCAACCTGATTCGCCAGAAGAAGACAGTATCACTTATATGATATTACCTTGCAGGATCTTATTTATTTACAAGCACCAAAATAGTTACAACAGCCGTCCTGCTAGTAGAGGTAGTTGTTAACCTCACGTACCTCAAACAGTCATTGACTTGCGTCTATATTCATTAAAGAAAGTTGTCACTAGCATTTCAAGATGCCCTACATGTACGAAATATGGAACTTGCTGTCTTCCTCATCAACGAGCAACTAACTTTGCCATATATCGTTTGTTGTTATGCCTGGGAATGACAAACTTTCACCATCATCTGTGGCTGTGTGCATGTAGGGCTCAGGAGTATCAAGAACCAATCTTAGGCTTCTAAGCTACCTGTAGAGCCAGTAGACAGCATGTTGAGAGCGACTCAAGGTATTATATAGAGACATTTCAAATATGTCCACGTTGTAAAATTGAGCATATGGGTCTGGGTTCTAGGAACATACTTGTCTTGAAGGGTAGATCACAAGAGTTTGAATCCATAGCACCGTTATATTGAAGCATGATAGTTTTCAAGAAAGCACCTCAATTTCTAATGGGAGTGTAGTTCCGGTATGGTTGACTACATGATACTGTAAAAACCTGATCGAGGCTTCACGCTAAAGGCACCTGTTTGCATCAGTGCATGTCGCAAGTTACATTGTATACAGTCGCAGAGAACGTGCCGTAGAATTTCGACATTAAATGATGAAAAGAGCCACCCTGCCAAGGCAATAACAAGGGCCAGGTAGCATCAAAAATGCTAAACGCCCCTACCCCTATTCCGTGTCCCATATGCTCACAACGCTGACCCTATCGTGATATCTCATATCTTCATTCATGTTCGCATCTCTTAATTCTTGATATCCAAAACTTGTGTCAACACACCCTCGCTCGCTCTCCACCAGCGAGCTCTCTCCTCCAGGTCATCCGCTGCACCACCCAAAGCGGCCTCCTTTCTCCTCCTCGCCTCACGCGCAGCAGTCGCGCTATTTTGGCGCTTGTTCTCAAGAGGCTGCAGTTCAACACGAAGTCTTTCAGCCTCCTTTCTCTTCCGAGGGACCTTGGCTTGTAAGGACTCCAGCTCTCGCGCGAGTTCCTGCTGTTCGAGCTTGCGTTGGTTGACAAGATCCTGAGTTTTGGCTAGAGGCAGATTCATGCTGGGGGCGGATCCTTCTGGGGTCTCTAGTTCTGTGCGTAATTTTTCAATTCGCATTTCCAAATCCTCGATCTTTGTAGGCATCTCACGCAGCTTTGCCGATTCAAGTTGCACATTCTCGTACTTCTGGCTAAGCTCGATACCTCTCCTCTCAAGATCTGCCACCATATCCGCCACTTCTGTCTTTAGCTCTTTGAGTTGCTTCTTGGCAACGGCGTTTTCCTTTTCAAGCTCCAGATTCTCTTCCATTGTGACAATCATTGGTGGGTCGCCGACAATGGCTCGGATGAACTTTTCCTTTGTGACTTGTTGCACATATGAAAAGCGCAGTTTGGCGAAGAGTTCCTTATAGTGTGCTAGATCGGCTGTTAGGCCTGCGGGAGTTGGCGCGTCAAAGGCTGAATTTGATGCATCTGATGTTCGTTGCCGGGCATCTTGAGGCCTTGAGCTTGAGATGGGTTCACTTAGTTTTATAATTGAGATTTCTTGTGATGACTGAAGTTTGTTCAGGGTTTCAAGAACCTTTTCTGGGTTTGGCTGACTCATTATGAGTAGAGGACGGGAATACCGTGACACAATAAGACCAATTATTAGGTTCGTGATAGAAAGTTGATTGTGTTTAGTTGGACGCGGATATGTTTACTTCGAAACCTAATTTGGGTTAGTGGAATACCGTTTGGGCCACAGGCGGTGTGGAGGGGCAGAAGACTGCTGACATCAATGCATAGCACTTCTAGCCAAACACAAGAGTTGCAACCTCAACTTACAACCTCTTTTTGGCGCAATTTCGGGGCGATATACATATCTTGCGACTGGCGCGTCTCCTGAGCTCTCGAACCCGATCAACGATGTCAAAGAACGACGAAATTTTAACCGATGATTATGTTGCGGACCTCTTGGCGCAAGAGGCAAGCGACTGCTCTCTCAAATATTCAGCCATGGGTATGGAAGCATATCGCACGAATAAGAAGTAATACATACACCCACCAATTCTGGCAAGTCTGTTGCTGACGTGGCTTCAGACCTGCGAATATGATGAAACCCAACACCCGATTTCTACGACACATTATAAAGGATACCGACAATCACAACAAGGCGCTGCTAGCCAAAGAGGCCGCCGAGTCCAAGGCACGGCTCAAGGATCTCGAGCGCACGGAAGAAATCAAGCGGCGCAAGACAAACCCGAGTGTCCATGATATTCGACGGCGCCAGATGGGCGATATTCATGCCATCCTAGGCGGCAAGAAACGACCAAGAAATGAAGATGAGGCTGGGCCTTCTTCAAGGAGAAATTCGCAACGTACCGACAAGGATCGAAAGCAGGAACGCGAACATGACCAGAAATCAGACGACCTTTTTACAGATAAACGCAGCGAGCGGCGGCGACAGGGTCGACTGTCGCGCGACGATCGTCGCGGTAAGACTGACGATGAATCGAGACGGTCGGATAGGTCACGAAGGGATCACAGACGGCGCGATAGATCACGGAGCAGAGACAGAGCTTCCGAAGAAGAAGGGCATCATCGTCGCAGTCATAAACGGAGAGACAGGTCTAGATCACCTTCAAGCCGACGACGGTCTCGATCGCCCAGGGAATCTAGGAGTTGGCATCGACATCGATTGCCTCTGGAAAAGAATGAGGACCGCAAGCGGAAGAAAGAGGAAGAAGAGGGATCGGATGCCATGGAAGATCTGATGGGACCCGCACCGCCCCCGAAATACCGGGGTCGAGGAACAGTGGGAGGGTCCTCGGGTATCGATCGACGGTTTTCAGACACATACGATCCCAAGACTGACATACAAATGGATGAAGATGAGGTTGGCAATGACTGGGATGATGCTGTTGAGGCGTTTAGAGACCGCCAAAAGCTGCGACAAAATCAGGAGCAACGTCTAAAAGACGCCGGTTTTGCAGACGAGCAAATACAGCGTGCGAGTGGTGCAGATGAAAAGTCTGCGGAAAGTGTGCAATGGTCCAAGGCTGGGGAGAAGAGGGCTTGGGATGTTGGCAAGGTGATCGGGTCAGACGGAGTGGCCCAGCCAGAAGTTTAGGTGAGCGTGGGTACGACCAACAGACTGGATCGAGTTTATGAGCCGAGACAATGATGATTGGATATAGCGTAACATTCACTGCCTTGTTTTGAGGGATTGCTTTGGGCGGGTTGATCAGGGAGACAACGACCTTTTGGATAAACATGGACGTACAGCGGAGTTCAAATAGACGCATTGGAAATAGGACACGCGCGTACTAATGAAAAGGCTAGACGAATGTCACAACGAAGCCTCCACTATAGCCCAAACCGGTGCTATTAAGGCAGAATCACAAGTCACTGAAGTCAGTACCTATGTACAGACGCACGGATAGAATCACAATACAATCAGAATTACAAAACTGAATTCGGTGCCTGGATCCGGGCAAGCCAGAAGTGGCATGGATCAAAAACGCCATGTTTGACCAGATCGCGGTGGTGGCACAATTACACGTCCGGTTCTGGCAATCCCTAACTTTGAGGCTGGATAGCGGTAACGCCGATGAAGCGATGCCCAAGCCCGACAATCACAAGTCATTAATTTAACTTGAATACAAGCTTAAACTTGATTTAAAGATACAATCGAGGATGAGGTTATCCCTTTTGCCCAAGGGATTGTTGATCTCAACCTCAAGCAGCCCCTTCAGCCCTTTAGCCCTTTGGATAGGGAGAAGTGACGAACAAACAAGGCCAAAAAGCTTGGTCGACGCACGTCCAAGGGAATCAATCAATAATGGATCTATTTTAAGGTCAACCAAACGAAACGTGGACCTGCATCTGCAGACCCGTTACGTTGCCGAGGCAGGGCAGGGTTAGATTTAGATCAGGTACGAGAGAGGGATCTTTGTTCAGGCCGTCTTTATACGAGCTTGATTGGTGTATTCGTATCTTGTGTTGTGCAAGCACTTTTGAGGGTCGATCATTGGAGGTAGCGTAATATGAATGGATGGCTCCGCGGGCCTCCGCAGTCCGCCGTTAGAACCCTAGATACGGAGAACACAGCTGAAGGCTTAGACTTGGTCACTGTGTCTGATTGAAGGGACTCACCTGACGCTCTCACGCGTCAGAAGCTAAAAAGTTGTTAACATTATTAGCCAAGAAGAGAAAAGAGGCTCCTAGAAACAACCACATCATCTCGTCTCATGCACGGAGCATAGAGAATGGAGAATGGACGTAGCCGACCGTTTCACCGACAGCAAAACAAAACACGCGACTTTGTCAACACACTACGACGCTGCACCTGTGCCTAGAGCATGTAGGTTTCTGTTCCTAGCGAGCAAAGTCAATAAACCAAAAATTGTTGGTTTGTTGCACAGCAACTCGTCCAAGGCTTTGCAGCCTCGAGTCACGAGTTTACGGTTGCGGTAGATGCTCAGGAACAAGATGATGGACTTTGAGGCGTCAAGTCTACCCCGAATATTTACTAACTTGGAGCTTAGCTCTGGATATGAGTAGAGTAGCTTGCGCTAGAGAGTGGAGGCTGTTTCGTGACGTGACGTGACCACCAGAAGAACAGAACAGAGACCAGACAGAGCCAAAGAGACCCTGGTTTTGAAGGGCGCCTGATCATGACAGGGGCCCACGGGAGTTGTCCAGCTGAGTTGGTATCTGTTTATGGCTTTATGTGTATGCTAGCCACGACTTGAACCCTCGAGTCCGAGTTGGGTTAAAAATGTAACCAAATAACACAAGCTCTTATCTCTCTCTTAATCTGATCAACTGATTCTGAGACGTTGTTGGGTGGCCCCCCAGCAATAGCCAAGGAAAGCTCTCTTGAAGTCTAGAAGCCAAAGATAGGTACCTTCAAATGACAGGGGTCGAGGTGCCAGTTACAGCGCTCACAGCTCTAGCCTCCAGGTCACCCCCGCCCAGAAACCTCCACTTACGGCACCATGCCGCGTGCGTCTCTTTGTCCCTCCCCCTCTCATCAGCCATTGCCCATTGCCATGCCATGCCATGTCATGGATTTGAATGCATTGTCTTTTGTCGTCACTAACACACAGAGAGAATTGGTCATCTTTGTAACTTTATGATCTGCTCTTTTCCCACTCCCATCGCCAAGACGAGAGTTTTCAGACGCTTTTTCTTTTTCCTTTGTGAGATCTATCACTGAACTGATTTGACTTTGCAGTCAGCCACACTGACATCAACTTTCCTTATACTCACGTCGTTTGCCTGGCAACTGATACTGGCCTTCCTCTGGCTCTTCTTGCTACTCGAGTCTCTCATAAAGCCCTGACCTAGGCCATGTCATAGTTTCTCTCTCTCTCTCACGTTTCCCTCGTCTCCGCGTACCACCATCGGAGCTTCACTTCCTTTCTCTTCCTCCTCTTCTCCAAAAACAAAAAGAGAGTGACTAACCAACGGATGATCGGCCTAGACCAAAGGTGACGTCTTTGGTTTATGTGACTTGTATATCTCCGAGTGACCCCAAGCCCAAACCCAAACCGAACCCAAGGTCACCTCACTCACACCTCAGCTCACCAACACCAACCTCTCGTTCTCTCTCTTTTATCCTCCTCCTCCTCCTCCTCCTTCCTTCTCTCTCTCCCATACTCTTCTCCATTTACCTTTTTTTGGAGAATTTTTGTTTTTGTACAGTCGCTCAAGATGCGTCCTCCGCGCGTTTTTGTTCTTATACTCTTTATCGCAGCGTCTCTCCTCCTCTTCTGTCGCGCTATATCATCCTCGCTTCGTACCGCATACGCCGATTACCCCGCTGGTAACTTCAGGTCCAGACAAAAGACTGACTCCAAGTCGTCTCAGTCTCGGTCGCATGGTGATGATTCAGAAAAGTCTCCAAAGTCCGTTTGGAACTCCATGTACTACAACACCCCATTTTCATTATTTCCACCAAATGCTGCCATCAGCTTGACCGACGACAACAGCACTTCCTTTGCCGCCCGTCCCGCCGCTTTTGGTCCCAAGCTCGCTATGCGAGGTCTAAGTGGTCAGTTATGGGTGGGCAGTGGTTTCGCAGAGGATGCTCTTATACACGGTACCGGCGAATTGGGCTGCAGCGACACACCAGGATGGAACGAGAGAGCAGAGGCCATTGCTCTGCACAAGGCCTTGAGGGCTGCTGTCCCTTCTATTTCGACTTCCAGGTCCAGCACTTCTGTCCGTGCTAAGCGAAGCCGAGTCGTTATCCCCAACGCTGGCAATGGTCACACCACCTCCAGCCATGTCTCTGTCATGCATGACCATTCCGAAATCGACGGCAAAGTGGCGCTACTAATGCGAGGCGGTTGCGGTTTTCTCGACAAAGTAATGTGGGCGCAGCGAAGAGGCGCTCTCGCCGTCATTGTTGGCGATAACCAGAAAGGCGGCCCTCTTATTCAGATGTTTGCGCATGGCCCTGAAGTTGATAATGTCACCATCCCATCCGTCTTCACTGCTCGCACGACCGCGCAGCTGCTGTCTGCGCTAACGCAACCAGGGAGCTTCATTGAAGATACATTAGACAACCAAGGCAATCCTGTTCTTAGAGTTCAAAGAGGTCCCAAGTCGAGGAAGCACAGTAAACAAGGCGTCAAGTCCACGGTTACCGCCTCGACCCACGATAGACGATCTGCCGACGACAGCCACAGCCAAATTGAAGAACGATCTACCAAACCAACTAATAAAAAGCGAAAGACAGCGCTGAGATATTCCAGGAAAACATTCACCAAGAAAAACAAGGCTGTCAGAGGGTCACCCAAAGAAATTCGAAGCCCCCTCTTATCTGAGGATAACTACGACGATTGGAAGCATCCTGAATCCAGAAGGTTTAAGCCTGTTATTCCATCAAAGACTTCCCTTGTTCGCGATCGCACAAGCGACGACGATCCTGAACCCGATGAGGAAGAAATTCTGGTTGAATTCTTGACAGAAGATGAGGATAACGTGCTCGACTTTTCCCACGAACGCAGCGAAGAGGGACATGACGAGCCCGGTAAAGCTGACGATGACGCACACGATGGACTTTGGGTCACCATCACTCCCACGAGTAATGCTAGCCCGTTTTTCGATACGCTTCTCGTACTGGTCGTCAGCCCGCTAGTCACTCTGAGTTTCGTATACGCCCTTTTGATTCTTCGCGCTAGAATCCGCCGAAGGCGCTGGAGAGCCCCAAAGTCAGTCGTTGAACGCCTACCCGTGCGCACCTTCCACACAGTCGCTCCCTCGCCGCCTTTGACACCGAGAACTCCTTCACCGTCCGCTCCGACACCAACCACTCCTCTACTACAGGAATCTCCCTCACGGGCACGACCTCGGTCGAGGGGCTCAGCGGGTACTCCTGAAGAAGAAACGCGATCCAGTGACGCCATATCAACACCTTCAAATCCAACCAGGAACAATGCTCGATCTGAGCGCGAGAAGGGCTCTGGTGGGTTTTCTGCTGAGTGGAAAAAGTACATGGGTCGTCAAGTCGAATGTGTGGTGTGTCTTGAAGAATACGTCGACGGCGTGAGCCAGGTCATGAGCCTCCCGTGCGGTCACGAGTTTCACGTAGAGTGCATGTAAGTGCTCCAAATACATGCTTGCAAGTCTCATTTACTAACAGTCTATAGTACTCCCTGGTTGACGACTCGCCGACGAACTTGCCCCATCTGCAAGGGCGACGTGGTTCGATCTCTTGCTCATGGCTCATCATCTGAGCCGCATTATGAACCATATCGCGACGATGCAAGTGATGACGATGATGACGATGACGATGGAACTATTGCGGAGGGCTCTGGCTCTCGTTCTGATGACCGTGAATCCGATCTTGAACAAGGGTTGCTTACCAACGAAACCCGAACTTCGCGATGGAGTCGACACGATGGTTGGCTCAGTATTTTCTCCAGTGGCCTTGGCAGGGCAAGGTCCCCCTCTCCCGAGGATCGTAGCCGATGATGCTACAGATACCCTGCTTTATATGGGCGCCGAGCCATATGACATAACGTTTTGTTTGTATACCTTTGGAGTTTTCTGGTTATTATTTGGCGCAATGGATGGATAGCTAGCGCACTGGGATACAGAGCACAGCATGGATTACTGGGACTTTAGAATATCACATATTTGAATTTGGTTATAGTCAATGGATCGCGCAATGATTGGTGTCACGACACTTGCGCTGGGGTAGGAATAGATATGGTATACCCTCATGGTCGGCTGTTGCATGTACTTTACGGACCATCATGAATAAATAGCAATTCACATCGCTTCTTAGTTTTCCTGTTGTTTTGTGAGGTTACATATTTGCAGGGATTGAGATAATGCTGAACGCCAAACAAATACCATTGTCTATTTTTATCTTTATATAACCGAATTGTTTTTTAAAATCCCCTGTACCCTGTACCTTCAGATGTATCCCTTGAGAATGGCGGCCTCTGCGTTCAATATCGACGAACCAGCAGCACCAATAACGGCTGGAACAGTCAGTCTGAGATAAGTCCTCAGAGGGGAAGTTGTAAGACTCACTGTTATGGCTCAGGGCAGTAAACTTAATGTCAAAAATGCCAGCCTCATCCTCGCGAACACGGCCGACGCTGACAGTGTATCCACGGCCAAGGTCACGGTCCAGACGGGGCTGAGGACGATCAGGCTCATCGTCGCCAAAGACCTTGATAGCAGGCTCAGGTGCAGAAGGGCATCCGAGGGCTTGAGCCTCACTCTTGTAATCTCGGAGAGCCTTGCGAACCTCCTCAGCTGAAGGAGCAGGCTTGCGCTCGAAGCTCAAGCTAACACATGCAGTGTGGCCGTCCATGACTGGAACACGGTTGCAAGTGGCAGAGACACGAAGCCCCTCTTGCTCAATGAAAGCAGTTCCCTTGTCGTCAATGCGACCGAGAATCTTGCGGGCCTCAGTCTCGAGCTTGTCCTCCTCGCCAGAGATGAAGGGGACAATGTTATCGATGATGTCCATGCTGGAGACTCCAGGGTAACCGGCACCAGAAACGGCCTGCAGAGTAACAATGGAGACGGTAGAGATAGGTCCGAAAGCGGCTTGGAGAGCGGCGAAGGGAATAACGAGACCAATGACAGCGCAGTTGGAGTTGCACACGAGGAAACCCTTGTTGAGAGAGCGAACAGAGCGCTGATGAGGGATGAGGTCGAGATGGGGGAGGTTGACGGTGGGAACGACGAGAGGCACGAGAGGATCGCGACGGTAGTTCTTTGCGTTAGAGAAGACAGGAATATCGGCCTTGATGAACTCGAGCTCTGTAGACACATAAAGTTAGTGATCAGTTATTGCTGATACGTGACAGAGAGGGATATACCAATATCGCCAGCGACGTCAGAGTCAAGGCCACTGAAGACAACATCACAGTCCTTGAACTCCTCAGCCTTGCATTCTCTCACAACCATCTCGGCAATATCGCCCATGGGCGCGGCCTGCTTCCATCGGACGGCATCCTTGTACTTCTTGCCGGCAGAGCGAGATGAGGCGCCGATGGCATGGAGGGTGAGGTATGGGTGCTGAGCGAGGAGGAGGATGAAGCGCTGGCCTACAGAGCCAGTGGCGCCGAGAACACCTATATATGAATTAGCATTTGATGTTTGATACGTGTGTAGAGGTGGACATGAGAAGAGATAGTGGTGCGAAATCGGATGGAGGGGGAGTATTGACGGCGACATACCGCACTTCTTGGTAGGGAATTGAGAAGCCATTGTCGGTGTATATATGTTATAGAATCAATGAGAGACTCTTGACGGGGGAGAGGTCAAGAGACTCAGTCAAAGATACGTTGGGAGGTTGCTGATGTTTAAATTTTGGCGTTGAAGCGAGTGAGTCTAATGAAAGTACCGAGTAGTATATAACCCCGCCAAACTTCCGACCCCGTCATCGGAGCTGAGTCGCCGAATTTCAACAAGTGTAACCCCACTATGGCATGAGAATGCTCTCATGCATGGGTCGAGTTTATCGTCGAATTAAAAGCTTCAGTTTTTCAATTGGTCGCATCTAGAACGTTTATTAATGACTGGCAAAACACATTTTAAAAGACTCATTGAACTGATAAGTAAGAAAAACCCTCCGAAGAGTTATAATTCGACCCGAAGCATTATGTCATGCACCTCTATCCCGAGGATGTCCCAGTATTGATTGTGAGCTTGTTCAAGCTTCACCCTTCCTTCATGTAACCAATTTCTCAAATGCAACGCATATGAATGAATGAAACGCCAGTTCATGCACATTAGAACCTCCAAAAACCTCCCTCCGTCCGTCTCAAAACTTGATTGCCATGTCTTGTCTTGTCGATCGCGATTTAAGGTTCAATTGCGCTCTCTCGTTCATCGTTGGAGTAAATTCGGAACTGGACGAAGATGATGAGATCCTCAGCAATGGTGCCCAGAGAGCCAAGCAACCAAGGAAGCGCGTTCAGCAAGTACTTCTTGTCTTGGGAGTAGGCTACCAGGCTGATACCATAAGTGAGGTTTCCGCTCATTGAGAGCATAAAGAAAAGCAATGCGAGACCTGCAGATTATTAGTCTCGTCCATTGACTGCAAGCATGGATCAACATACCCTCGCATGACTTTTCCCGATGGTTCTTGATAATTTGGGGAATTCGAGCACAGAGATAGAGCGCTGCGCTGATGTATCCCAGAATAAGTCCAGCAAGCTCCATTGGGCTCTGGGCCTCCTCAGGCGCGTCGGGGGTACCAGGGTCACCGCTCTCCCAGGCACCGACCTTGTACGAGACAAACCAGCCAGCGAACCCAATGACGTATACAGCGAGCAGGCTCAGGGTGTTGTGAAGCCAAGGCTTGCTATCGGGGGTTTCGTCTTCGCCTGTCACAATCTTCCTCAATGGGTCCATCGAGGACTCGGTATGTGTCGCATGGCGGCGCTGAGACCCAGGGAGGCCAAAAGAAGAGCTGCGTCTACGGGACCCGTTGATCAGAGGAGACTCTTCTGTAGGATCACTTGATCGACGTTCCCCGGCGCGACTCGCTCGGCGGGCATTAAGGGCATTGTAGTAGACGGCCTGGCCGATGAGGACGATATCGGCAATGCAGAAGTATCCTGCCAGGGCAATTGCAGTGGGAGCTAGGTGGGTGAACAAGGCTCCTAGAAAGCAGTTAGCCAAACTGAAAGTTGGCGTGGTGGCAAGCCACTTCTAGCCGACGTCAAATTTTTTGACCAGGGCGTCAGACAATGGCGTAGCAATGGTATTTGTCTCTGTGCTCAAGACAAATTTTGATTTTGGGGGATTTAGGTAGGAATGAGAACTAACCGATGAGATTTGTGATATCGCCCAAGAGCCAGACGACCAGAAAGGCCATGCTGAGGCCATCGGCGCTCTTGGCCTTGTAATTGGCGAACAATTGGGGTAACTGCAGAGCATCGTTAGCCAAGATGGGGGAGAATTAAGGGTCGCGCATGCAATTGAGATCGCGGATGCGAATGCAACACAAGGACGCGCGAATGAGAGAAGAGAGAGGGACGCACGAGGAGACATATCCAAGAGGTCAAGCTGATGCTACCAAAAATGCCCGACAGAGCCAACGTGACCGGTAACGCATGCGCCGCAGCGGCGATTGAGGTTGAAGCCAGCAGCGGCATCGTCGTCGTTTTCGAAGGAGTTGAAGAGGGTAAATCGAGAAGGAGAAGGAGAATGAGAAGAAGTTTAGATAAGGTAGATCAGATCAAGTAGAAGAGGAAGAGGGTGGTGCGACAAAGGTGGGTATCACGAGGGCAGCCAGCTACAAAGAGAGATCGAGTGTAGGAAGCGAGTAAGCAAGTAAATGTAGATCCAATTCCAGAAGAGGTTCTGTTCTGATTCAGAGTTTACTCGAAACCTGGTCAAGATTCAGAGCTTGTTCTTCTGATTGCCGTCTGAAGACAAGAAGGAGTAAGATAGAGCAAAAATATTTCAATAAGCAACAAAGTTTAATGTTCCACGAACAACGTTTAACCATACCAAACCCAAGCAAGGCAAAGCACTGCAGACACAGACTCAGATAAGGAGATCCCCAGGTCAGTCCCGTTGTCGGGTTCAACAGTGGAGGTCTTATCGATCCGTTTGGTAACTGGTCATCGTGTATTGGCCAGTTGAGGAGCGCTTATCGTTCAAAGTGACGCACTGGGCTTGGAGATCTTGTGAGCTAAAATATGGAGAACTCGCAGCCATTCCAAGGCGCGTGAGTCTTTTTGTGTGAGCCTGTCCTGTGAGATGCAGGGTCTATCTTCGATAAGAGGCCGATTGACTCTTATCATGATAGTACTATCCATCCAGTGCAAGCACATATGAACTAAACTCATGGTATTGAGAACTCATGCAGTAACCCCTAGTCTAAATACTTTGCATAACTCTACTGCTTTTATGATAAACCATCAACCTCAGCTCCCCAAACTAGAGCAAATCTCAGCGGCCTCAGCTCCATTCTTCCCAGCCACTTTCAATGTTTCACCGTAGAGCGGCACATGCCCACCATGATTCGCCGTAAGCTTGCCTATCCCGCCTCCAGTAGCTAGACCCCTGACAACTCATGAGCAACTATCGATCGTGCTCCAGGACTAACGTAAACATAGGCAGCCTTAGCCAACCGCTTCGCGCTCAGCTCTCCAGCTTCAAACGCTTTGGTCCAATCTAGAATTCGCCTCTTTCTACTCCGTAACCTTGAGCTTAAGCGTGTTCATCTTTTAACATCTTCACTTCCCTCTTAAAAGTTTGATTCTGTCCCCTTCATTTTGTGACTGATAAACCCACTGCATTCCATAGCTTCAGATCTAGCGACCGCCCTCATTCTGTTATGATGAAGCTCCTCTCAGCTGGCGCGCTGGCTCTTGGCCTCGCTAACTTGCCTGGCACTTTTGCTTGGGGCAGTGAGTTCATTAATTCATCATAAAACAATTGTTTAATAAGCTCACACATCACAGGTCTCGGCCATATCACCACCGCTTACCTCGCCAGTCACTTTGTCGCAAACACCACCGAGGCTCACCTCAAGTATATTCTCTATAATGACGAGGAAGACTACCTCGCAAAAATAGCATCATGGGCCGACTCGATTCGCTACACAGATTGGGGTCGATACACCAAAACCTTTCACTTCATCGACGCTCATGACAGCCCTCCTAACAAGTGTGACGTCGACTTTGAGCGTGATTGCAAGGACGATGGTTGTGTCCTCACCGCCCTCAAGAACTACACCCAGCAATCAGTTGAGCCTCAGTTGCCCTTCTGGCAGCGCAACCAGGCCGCCAAGTTCGTTGTTCACTTTATCGGAGATCTTCACCAGCCTCTACATAACGAAGATGTCGAAAAGGGAGGCAACGGTCTCTCAGTAACGTTTGATGGCCGCACATTCAACCTCCACCACGTCTGGGACAGCTCTATTGCTGAGAAGCTGTTGGGTGGTCTGCACGGCGACCCCTTCAAGCTCGCCAACAACTGGGCCAACCAGCTTGCAGTTGAGATCACAGACGGCAAGTTCGCGGAGGCGAAAGACGCGTGGTTGAAGGATCTAGACTTCAGTGACCCCATCAGCACGGCACTTGCTTGGTCCCGGGAGGCCAATGCGCTCGTCTGCACTCACGGTATGTCGATTACCCCAGCAGCAGCAGCTGTATTCGCAACTCGTCTCTAACATGGATCTACAGTTCTGCCCGAGGGTCCCGATGCCATTGTCGGTCAGGAACTCGGGGGCGAGTACTTTGAAAAGGCTGCCCCTGTCATTGAGGAGCAGGTTGCCAAGGCCGGTTACAGAATGGCTGCCTGGCTGGACAAGATCGTGGAGGCTTACAAGGATGTTGAGCAGAAGCAGATGTCCGAGGAGCTCTGATTTATTGTGTATGTAAATTGGAATGTTCTGGACATTTATGCAGCTGGTAGCTTCTTATGAATGAATGTGGTATGGTCTTTGAGAATGCACCCTTTTTTTTATCATAAACTTGGGCTATTTGATGCTCCGCGATATCTACACGATATCTTCAACAGAGAATGCCAAGACCACGAAATGCCATGTGGAATCAATGCGCCTTGGCCCAGAATTTCAAAACATGACATCATTTCACTTAGGAGAATTGAATGATTCAGGCTCGCTTCGTGATCATGATTCATCCAGTGTCACTCCAAGCCTGAGACGAGTGATCAGTCAACAATTGCTGAAGGATTTTGCAAAAATGCGGATGAAACAGGAACTTTGGGGAAACCGAGAATGTCTTATCGATATTGTAAGCTTAAAATACAATCGTGATACTGAGTGAGATATTGTTACAGGTCCGGTTACAGGGCACTGTTTGGATGCTACCTCGTGGTTGCAACGCCAATGTAGGGCATTCATGCTATTGCTAGTCTGCGACGTATCTGCAACACGCCTCCAACTTGTCTGTCAGTCATGAGAACTGGTTGGATAGAGCTTAGATCTGGGTGAAAAGTCTGGATGAGATTAGACTGAACTCAATATGCCTGAGTTTGTGAGTGTAATAAGTGAAGAATCTTTCTGAATCTCCGATAACCTGTTGACAGTAATTCGTGAGCATATATGGTGATATGATATAGTAGTATAGCTAGGGTTGTTAGTATTGCTCTCTTGGCATTATCAGTTACCTAGGCATTAGAAACAGAACGAATAACCACGCAGATGATAGTGGACGAGCCAGGTCGACAATTACAAAATTCCCCATCCCAGAGAGGGCATCGTCTATTATTCATCAGATTCTCTCGATCTGGCTGATGAGTTTTCCGTTACAGGGCGGACACTCTCCGACACTCGCGCTTAACAATGGTAGTTTCGAGCTTCAGTGGACGAAACGCGCTGTGCTTGGAGTTATAGGCACCCCTGGCAACTAACTGCAGGTACAGGTCAGTGCATACTCTGATTGGCTGCGCAACCAGTTACACAATACCAATTGGGAAGGAGGGGGCACGGGCTGAGACGTCTACAGCCGCATCTCATCTCCAACGTCAACTCCTAACTTGGATCCCTACTATTACATACTCACTCAATCGCCTCTCGGAGATATGACCGTCCGCCAAGATTAGCCAAGCGCTAAGGAAATACACTACACTCGCTCACAATCGACTAACATTCTCCAACGTCCCTGTTACACCACCTGAGAACAATCATCTCGACCTGCCCTGACTAACTGAGAGCCCAGCCCGAACAGGCATCTCTGGACCTCTTGGCCAAGACGTCAGGTCGCGTCTGCCGCTGTCTCATGTTTTCGTTTCTCGGTCTCAGATGTCCTAGGCAGTTAGTGCTGTCACTGTGTTCCACGATGTTCTGTCTTGGTGTTTCTCATCAAGTTTGATCGCTGCCCCCTTGCCTCTCAAGCGAGAGATGGATCTTGGGTACTATTGCTCGCTTCAGCCGTCGTCCATGGCGTTGTGACCCTGAACCGGGCCCCTTCAACCGCCCAGATGCCATCCGGTCTGATGTGCAAGCCCGAGACGTTGAATTGTCTGGGATTGTCATAATGAAAGCCAGCCTCTTTTCTCGGCATCTTCGTTTCCGATCATCATCTCCAGTTTTCCCCGATGCTTTAAACCCTCGTCCCTTCGTCCCAAAATCGTACCATCTTCTCTTCTCTTCAGCTCTGGTAGTGTCTCTTTCTTTCATTCGTTCCTTTGAGACCAAGTTGACTTTACTGTGACCATTCTTTTTTCTTTATTTCGAATTGGTCTGGCACCGTTCGAAAACTTTTATACAACATTGTATTTGCCCTCGGCTTCATTTCCTTTTTCACTTTCTCTCGGCAAGATCAACATAAAGTCATCACAATGCAGGTCAAAGGCGTAATCATTGCTCTTCTGGGCATCTCTGCCATTACAGAAGCTGCTGTTGTCCAAAAACGACACCCCCTGGCTCGCGCTCTCCAACGACGACAATTCGGCGGCGGTCGATTTGGAGGTGGTGGCCGTGGAGGAGGCGGTGGCGGCAACAACGGTGGCCAGGGCAACAATGGCGGAAACAACGGCGGCCAGGGCAATAACGGCGGCAACAATGGCGGCAACAATAATGGCGGCAACAACGGTGGTAATAACGGAGGCGGCGGTGGCGGCGGCAACACTCTGGACGCCAACGCCGTGCAAACTGGTTCGCAGCAAGATGGCAACAACCCCGGATCGGATGAGCAAGCTGCCTCAGCAACGTAGGTCACATCTAACTTTGAGAAAAAACTACCATTAACATGACTTAGGGATAACAACAACTTCATCAACTTCTGTGCTGGTCAGACACTTACCAATGGAGAGCAAAACCGAGACGGCTCATGTAACGGTATTCGTAAGTTTTACGATTCCCTCTTTCCTCTCTACATATACTGACTCCTACAGCTATGGGAAAGATTCCTGGAGCCAACAACATGGTTTCTTCAGTCTTCACATCGCCTCAAAACGGTGACAACGTTGAAGCCAATCAAGACTTTGATATCTCCGTACAGTTTATCAACTTTGCACCTGGCTCGTTCACTAATGCAACAACCACCTACTATTCTGCTCCTCAGGACCTCGACGGTGGTGGTAACATCATCGGCCATACCCACGTCACTGTTCAGGACACTGGCGATAGTCTGAACCCTACTCAGCCTTTGGACCCTCAGCAGTTTGCCTTCTTCAAGGGTATCAACGATGCTGGTAACGGCCAAGGTCTCCTCACCGCCAAGGTTGACGGCGGTCTGCCTGCCGGTAACTACCGTATCTGCAGTATGTCTGCCGCATCCAACCATCAGCCTGTCCTCATGCCTGTTGCTCAGAGAGGAGCACAGGATGACTGCATCCGTATCACCGTCGGAGGTGGCAATGGTGGTAACAACGGTGGTAACAACGGTGGTAACAACGGTGGTAACAATGGTGGTAACAATGGTGGTAACAATGGTGGTAACAACGGAGGTAACAACGGAGGTCAGGGTGGCCAGGGCGGTAACAATGGAGGTCAAGCGGGTGGCCAGAACGGCGGCAACCAAGGTGGCCAAGGCGGTGATCAAAACGGAGGTCAGGGAGGTGATCAGAACGGAGGTCAGGGAGGTGATCAGAACGGAGGCCAAGACGGTGGCCAGAACGG